>NW_019213661.1:238210-267043 GCF_002532875.2 Varroa jacobsoni
GTACATTTTCCAATTTTACAAAAGGTTCGTGATATAAATAAAAGAGTGACATTGCTTGTAACAACAACGAGCCTACACTTGGGTAGACGGCTTGTTATGGTGTATCACAGCAATGGGCACATATATAGCTGTTTATCAGAAGTGAGTATCCTGATAACAGGAGGGCTCCCTATAATTAAGATTTTACCATCAATAAGTAGTACTTTCTGAGACGCATTTTTCAAAAAGAATAATTGTTGTTCGTATACAGAGATTCAAAGGATTGCGATCCAATTACAATAATCATAGACGCTACATTTCTACATGGCCCGCAGATATCCAAATTTCTAGCTGTACTACTTGACCTGTATGCGGAATAACCATCCATATTAATAAACAAATTGACGCGGTAGATGCTTTTCACGAGGAAAACAAAGTACGAGGAAGTGTCGCCGTCGATATTCCATAATTCAGGTATGCTGGCTACACATACACACACACACACACATATATGTATATATATATATAATGCATTGTAGTAGTAAAGAAAGTGTCGCAGATCCGTTTTACTATTATTTTGCAATAACTTAGATTTTGTAATTCAGTGGATTTAGGCCTGTAAAACCGCAAAATCATAAGATCTCGATCAAGAACGACTGTCCGTCTGTAAAGGAATCTAAAATTGCTATTTTGCGGCTTCCGAAAACTCCTGTGGCGTAAAACACTATGGTCAGCCGGATCTGATGATAGCCATAAAAACGCTATTGGTAGCATTCCACTAATTTCGATAAATATATATATATATAAAGTAAAAACTGATGTTTCGCTTGCTACAAACCAGACAATGTACGAATCATTATATAAAAAAGTTTAATCATACCTCTTACCCAATGCGAAAGGTGTATGCAGAACATGTGTGACAAATGTTTTGGTATATGAAAAATGTTGAGCTAATTCTTGTCGTAAGTTATTACAATTGATATGGTTCTATGCAAATTTTTCGATAATGTGACGAGGTGACGAATACATAAATCCCTCCAGCCATCAAATATACACTAGAGTATTGGAAATAACTATGAAAAAGAATAAGGTGAATTGAAAACAGAACTGAGTACAGGAGGGATGTTTGTTCATTGTTGGGCAAGGTGACAATATTAGTCTCATTCTATGGATAGCACTTTTTTTAGGATTATTACATGAACAATTACTACGCTGATCATTTAAAGCTACGAGTAATAAGTTCACATAAGTTTTATAGCAATCAAAATAAAAAAAATGCTAATAGAAGCCGCCAGAGCTCATGATGGTGTTAATGATGATTATGATGCTCGGACAGACCATGCGTACCACGTCTCGTTGCCGAGTGAGGTGCTATGTCGTTATTAAAGCGAGCGAGCTTGGAACTACGCTCACCGCCGTTTCTAAGGTTGCTGTAATGTCGCCCATGTGATCCGGTAGAAGCTCCAGAGCCTGAAGGCTGGTCGTCGCTCAGTGGCACCCGGTATCCGGCAGACATCTGTCCAATAGCCTCGTGTTCACTTGCCCACGATGGTAGTAACCACTTGGCAACTTCTGCCACAGAGTCCAGCATCGTTCGTCGCCGCTGAAAGTAACCAAACGAATGATACGAAATAGAACAGTATATTGTTAGATAATTAAATCTTCGGCGTCAACTTTCACATACATTAATTCTTAATTATTTTAATCATCCTATTATTATATCTGTTAACAGATGCCATGTGTAGTTCTTTGTCCGAATAGTACGATGCGGAGGTCAATTTGTGTAACTGACTCATTCGGCAAGCTTTGGTTAACGATTTGACCATTTCTAGCAGTCGGCTGGCTTGCGGACCGCTGCTGGTCGTTCAGTAAAATACAATAGAATATGTGCACGAGAGAACAAGTAAACGAAGTGGGGAAGTCCGAAATATGCTGGTATCCGCAAACTTTGAAGATAGATACCGGCAGGCATTAACCGACCAAATAACTGGATCTAAGCACATACGTTGTGCACAAAGTAGGTTGCAGTGCTCCAATTCGCATCGAACACATGACGTCTCGTTTTGATTTATACTTACAATAATTATGCACGTATATGTGTGCTGAACTAAGGCACTGCTTTTAATGCTTACGATGTTTTTTCCAACGTTGGTAATGAAAGCTCATGCAAGGAAGAGTGAACGGCGTGCAATTGAATTGCAAGCATTTACTCTGCTTGTAGAGTGTAGTAACAAGAACGCTGTATTTAAGAATCAGTTTGATATTGGGGCCTTCACGAGTGCTCTTTATCTTATGCGCCGCTACCACTGCACGCGCCACAACCAAAATGCGGAAAATAAATAATTTTTTTATGGGCCAATACACCTTGACTTGTTAAATTCAGTAGCTATTAATCGATGTTGCTGCCGTAATTTGACTTTAGGAATTAGATTGGGGCACACAGGTGAGACCGAGAAAAAGAATCAGATACGCACCTTGCCACCTCGCGGTTGGCTTGAACTGTTGATGCTGTCGGCCCGCGAGCCAAGCGAAGAACGTTTTTCAGCCATGCTCTGTCCGAGTGGCCGCCCCGTTGTCGTGGGCTCTGCGCGTCTTCGATTTTCGACCAACGGCAGTCCCGTCTGTCGTGTGATATTGGCTGCTATTACTCTTCCTTTACGACGCCTACGGCACCCGATGATTTTTCTTGTTATCCCTACTTGGTTTAGTACCTCGTATATTAGTCAATTCTACTGTAGGCTGGCTAAGACGCACGCAGACACGGACAAGTGTTGGCTGCCTGCCTCTATTTCAAGCCACCATTACCACAAGCACTATTGTAATTATTAGATACATCTACTGCTACAACTACGATTACGTTCTTTCTGCCGCCGTCCTTCGCTGCTGAAGTTGCACAAACAATCGCAGTCCTATCGGCGGAAAGCAACCATGCCCGGGAACGAACGTGTCTAGCACGACCGCACGTTCCCTAGTCAACTTATTCGTAGATCACTAGGCCCTACTGGGGCCGGACATCGACCGGCACCCGTCGTCAATAGCACGTTTTGAGCTGGGACAACCACGCCACTCAACTAAATGCTCACACCTCACGCATTCAAACGAACAATGGCGGTCAAAGCTGATCAGCACATCCTACCACAAACGAATCCAAATAGTACCACGACTTTCATACCAGACTGGTGGTACGGAACTCCCGGAAGTAAACCGACATCCGCGCGTTTGGCGCGAGATTTAGAAATAGGTGAGAGAAGAGACCAAAAAAGAACTGAATCCACTTGAGCAAATCACAATAGACACACGACATACACATTTTACATGATTTATATATAGACATATATACTCTACTCTCTGTTAATTCAAATGGGTCTCCGCACCCCATAGATGATAAATATTCGGCAAAAGTATGGGCATTCAGAGGTTATAACAAAAAAGATACCAACGGTGTCTATGAGAAAATAACGTGCTTAAGCAGACTAGCGCGTAATTTTTTCCATATTTGTGTGCTGAAGCAACATAAGTGACAGTAGATTGTACTATTTGTCCAATTAAATAGTAATTAGTAAACGACATTTGATTAATTAAAATCGTAAAAACCTTTGTTGTGGGTTTGAATTAAATCGCTGAAGGATGAAGGATAACAGTTGTTTGAAGGTTTGGGAATAAGAAGCACGCTCATAACAGCGCTATATACATATACTAACGTGAAGTTCGCTTAAAGCGGCGAGGTTGTGCTTAAATTTCAATGGACGTCTTGCATTCCATAACTAAAATGATTTGCTGCCTGAATTTGGCTTTAATATTTCATAGAGACTTCTTTGCAGAAACCTATATATAAACCAAAAGCTGCTACCCTGTACTGTAGGTCCTACGGTTCCGACAACTAATGCTTGAAAACTTTGTACCGAACAAAAGCATAGCGATACGTTTGCTTATTGCTTAATATGAAGTTTGACGGTGAGCAGCCATTGCCATTACTCCTCAAGTTTGGCTATTGCAGCTATTTCCACTTCTTTTTGGGGAGGCAAATCATTTAAATCCCACTTTATGTTTATTCTTTGCTTAGCAGATCACAGTGTTAGTTTATTAAAAAAAAAAAAGGCAAAAAGTATAAAACAGATGATGTCAACGAACGAAGAATTTTACCCTAACTGTGGTGTCTCGTAAGCTTTTTTAGATTTTCTTTTTCCATTATATTATTGTGTAGATAGTGGCGCTTTTTATTTTGAGGGCGACAGAAAACAACACAGTCTGTGTATTACCAGAGCAAAATGAATGAATGGAATTGCACGAAACGTTACCTTTGAAAGCCTTTGTCAATCTCATATAGGATTGCCTAATTGTCAGAAAACCCTATAGGCACAGTGTTGTAACTGGCCAAAAAGGCACTCCTGCTTGGCTTCCTCGTTGTTAGAATATTTTATGTCTTACCACTGTGGTTGTGTTCTGTATATTTATGCATAACGCAGTCTAAGCTCCCTCTAGGTATTTAGTCAAAGTTTAGTCAAAGACTAGAGGATATGTTTTATTTTTTTTAACTCTATCGTGAAAGGTTGTAGCGCATAATTTGATGTTGCGGTCGGTTAAACTATGTCAACGTCTTTTTAAAGGGTACGTAATTATATATCGTTAAACGGAACGTTGGATGAACTGAAATCGCAACTAAAAATGTATTTATGTACTATGCTAATGATGAAGCGTAATGTTGACTCTATTAGTTTGAAGACAACACATTTCAGAAATGTGTAAAAACGGTTCACTGAAAGTCCTTTCAAATATATTTATTTCATAAGGAGAATTCACTTTTCCATTTTTGGCAAACGCATTTAATATGAATCATGTCAAATAATATATACAGCTGTACAATGCAAACAGCTAATATACGACACATAATAAATGAAAAGACACACATCACAATCTTATATATAGTAACAGTATTCGCAGGAACATAGGTCCATTACACCTCTTCGGTCTTCTCAACCACTTGGCATAGGTTTTCTCTAATCCAACTGTTCCAAGGCTTCTCTTTCTGACAGTTCGCGCATTTTGCCATGACTGGAATAAGCATGTGCGGTTCACGCGATGTTATTACGCATTGTTGAGCAAAACAGCGCAAATGGGTTGGGGCAGCTGTACACGAAGTACATCGACAGCAAACTGATCTTGCAAGGTCCGTTTTGCAGAGAATACATGGACCACGAGGGGGCGGTGGAGGATAATATCTATTCAAAGTTTTTATCATTGTACAACAAACACAACAATGACGCAAAAAGTTTGAAAAATTAATTAATTTTTGTACTTCATAGTCAGTTGATTTGATTGAACTCGAATCGATTAAAATATTTTTTATTTGTTACCTTCATTCTGCGATTTAACTGACATAACAGAGTTTCCCAAGACTGTATTGTGTGCTCGTTGTTAGTATTTCGCTAAATTTCCTCACGTTGTCAATAACCAAAATATTGGTAATACATTGGGTGTCTATTTTAATTTAACAAACCTTGTAATTACATAATAAAATTGATTTCAAATATACATCTTTATTAGTACACATCACATTTTTATTGCTGTATCAATAAAGTAGTCGCCGCATGAAGCTAAGTTAGAACCTATCTTTAGTGATTTTTAGTTGGACTTTTAGTTTAGTACTTACTTCGAATATTTCGGGAGGTCTACTTCTTCCCGAATAATTAGCATATGCGTAGGAGGTGTCAGGGGTAGCTCCTGCCATAAAAGAAGAATGAATGTATAGGTAAGTATTTAATATGCTTTTGTGCTGATGCATTTGTCGTATTCACTAAGAATAAAAAAACAGTATCAAAATCAATTCGAAACATCGACGTGGACATTATTTAACGCAACGCTTCGACTTTGTTAAGATATTCAATAAATTCAAGTTGTATTAATAAAACGTAACATCAATGTTTATATATAAGCTGTTTTGATGGTTATAGGTGAACATAGAGGTTCTGTTTTAGAAAAGTCACATTAATTATATTCACATGTGAAACGCCCATTTTCCTTGTCGGGCCGAAAAATTATTTTGGCTTGATACCTCATACGATGGTGACTAGTTGAAAAAATTGAAATTATTTTTTTTTACGGTTTGCTCTAAAAACGCTTGTGCTTACATAGCGCAAAGAAGACTTGTCACAGATAGTTCGTTATATTATTTTGGCATTTGAATTCACTTTCACAGACTTCCGAATATGAAAATATAACTCGATATCTTTATGTACTTAATACTCTGCGCATGTGAATATCGAATAATAAATAGACCAACGGAATAGATAAAATAATAATTGTGGAAATGCTGTATTTACTGTTTTCCGCCAACGATAAATAAAGTTACCTTGATGTACTTCGGTATAAGCCACTGCAATGTGAGGGACAAACGTTTCCATGGGGCTACTGATAGCATGACGGACAACACACGAAGCGCGTGTTCAAATTTCGTCTCCTTCTTATACCTAAAAATTGGAGAAATTGCAGAAGAATAGCCTTAGTCATATTTTGCTAGATAAAGCAGTATTTTGGGTGGTATTAAATTGTATCTTTGATGCGCAGACTGTGCATTTGGTATTTAATTATTTTCAGTCTTACTCGAAATAATGTTAATCAATATAAAGAAACGCCTAGGCGGCATTTAATGACAAGTAATTATTTTGTATTAGAGTATTAGATGCGATGCAATAAACACTTGTGATCTTTGAGATGTTGTAGATTCAGAATACTTTTAAATGCTGTCGATATACATACAAGCTACTATGCAGTGCACATTGGGATATCACATTGGAACAGCTGAGTTTAGCTTTAACAAAACTATATATCGGAATAAATATCAAAAAAGGTCGCTTTATACAAGCACCGCACAAGCGAGTCTAGCGAATCCATTGCTGAGTGGAATTCATTTTTACCTCCTAACTGGTACGTGAGCAAGTCTTCGAGACTTTTTTGGATGTTGCCACGACCATTCAAATCTAAGTGCGCTTTTGTCGTTAGGAAATCCGTGTACTACCAATGTCATCTCCCTGAAAATGTTCGATAAAAAAAGAAGCTTTGTTATAGAATTTTGCTTCTGTTTAGTTTACAAATAATTGATAATGACGTAAATCGTATAAGGTAATTTAACTATTAACTTGAAAAAGTAACAGACCACGAGCCTTTTCGGTTAGTAGTATAAGCTCCTCCAGATGTGACACCCTTATTGTGCTGTTTGATTCGACGCCCAGGGTCGACAGTAAAGCCGATATAAGTGTCGCCAAAAAATTGTGGCGTGATGCAAAAGAGTAGATAAACACCGTAGAAATTTCCAGAAGCACTAGATGGTGCGACAGGAGGGTGTACAATCTGTTTATCTACTGAAACCGATGAGACATATTCTGGAGAGGACCTGGGAAAACTCATATCTTCCCTGTTAATGAATAAAAGGAATGTCAATAAGGTTAGAACGGTCTCACCTGAGAACTTTCTTAACTGGTTTATATATGCAACGAGCAAAATCTATTTTTATTTTTATTTTTTCTATTTCTTTTATATAGTTACACTGGAATTAATGGGATTATACCTGGAATAAGACACAGGACTTGCACACAAATGATTTCCGAAACAATGGGATCTTCTAACAAAACCATTGTTAATATTTTTACTATCTCTAATTTTTCATAAACTAGTCCAATGGTGAAGGTGATTGCAGTAGTTTACTGCAAAATTTTTCAAGCTACATAAGTGATCGAAGAAAAAATTTAAGTTATAAGATGTTCTAACTTTACAGACACACTCTCATAATGCAACCCTGTATATCGTTTTTTATATGAACTGCTTGGTACTTGCCGCTAGTGCATATTTGCTTCACCATTTTTATTAAACTGAATCCTAAAACAGAGGTGGTTAAAGTCTCCTACCTTGCTAGCCTTTATTGGCCCCGGCCGATATTTATTAGCTATTTCCTTACTTGTCAAAATTAAAACAGATTCTTTAACCTTTGTTTCAGCTGAAACAGTTGCTGGGTCGGCTATAATCGTTTTACTTGGAATAGTTATCAGTGAGTTCCTCACGAAATTTTCACTAAAAATGCGCACGTAAGATACTCAACGCAAGCAAGCACAACCTTTCCGTTTGCTGTGTTTTGAGTAATAAAGCCGCTTCTCATTGTAGTGTCTTTAGAACTTCACCAGACAAATAATAAATAACGAAAAAATGCTACCACCGGTTGTTGAGATATCTCAACTATGCAAAAAAAAAAAAGCTTCAAAGCAAACTAAATGGAATGATGATACAAAAATCAATAGAATAATATAAGTAAACATGATTATATTTTTATGTGAATTGATTTAAAATAGGCAGTAACTTAGCGCGCAAAAATTTTACGTGAATCAGCTGATCTATCAACCAGTCAAGCCTGTAGCGCCTCCTTTGAAACAGTTGACTTCGTGATGGAAGTTTGTTTAGCCGGTTGCTTCACTATTCGTAAATAGAACGCGATTGCTTGCGCTACTTCATGGGCGCGAGTTTTTCTGAAGGAACGAGTCCGTGCTTTTGGATTATTTTCACTATAAATAAAACAAAAATGTAAGTTCTTATTTTGGCGCCTTGTAACAAATATAAAAAGAATACTGAAGCATCCAAGGCATTGATATTAGTCAAGTTATTCAAGCTGTGTTCTGACGTAAAATAAAGGATAACATGAACAGGTAGCAAGAACGTTTTAAAAAGCCAACAAGGCAATCAAGCAGGAGAGCGCCCAAAAAGAACTCCTTAATATATTCATTGTAAGATAAATTAACAACGGGTAGATCTTTATTGAGGCAAAGGTGTGTACATATGGTGCAAAATACAAACTAGTGATTATTGAAATATTATCATTATATTAGTATTACAATTAGATAAGTATCTTAGTAATAATACAATAATAATAACAGTACGTAATATACCCATAACTAGAATTTAAGTAAGTTTAAATTAGTTCATTATTCTTGTATGTTTTTATTGAAAACAAAGTTGTCTAAAAACATTCTGATTTAAAAGGTCATGAAGTAACGTAACGTATTATGCTTCCATACAATATATTATGACTTCTACACAGTATTGCTGCCATGATCAGCTACCGTAAACATGTAATACTATTCGTAATAGGAATGGCGCCTCATTGGTTAACTCTTTTTCGTACACAGACTGCCAAGTAGGGGGACGCTACCTTTTGATGCAAGTGGAAATATATTTAAACGATGAAGCTGACATTGTCCCCAGTCGCTGCAAAAATATTCGGTAGATCTGTACAGGCACTTGCGAAGGTCAGTAAAGTTTTAGTTATTCTTAGATATAAATTAATTTCGTTTAGAATGAAAACTAACTATTACTCACGTTCGCAGAAAATTTCTGAGCGGCCATATGTGCCCAAAAAAATCCGTACTTTTAGCTTGTATTAGAAGACTTTTGCCAATATGATACAGGAAATAGAAGAAGATGCTGATATTGCTAAATTAAAATAAAATTGAGCTAATACTGAATTGGTCCACTGTAACGTAACTATAGCCAACTTTTTTTTATTTTTTCATAATAATACCAGATCGGCGAGGAGATTGTTATTAATTCAACAGTCGACGATGGCCTTACTCTTCAGGCTGCAAATACGGCAAAAAGTGCGTTCGGTTGCGTTGTGTTCGGGAATGATTTTTTTCAAGAACAAGAAAATGCCATACGATTCACTGGTAAGTCTAGCCCAAAATTATCAACCTTTCCGAAAATGAAGACGACTGCATGTACCTTTTCCTTTTTTGTAAGAATATATAAATATATATATATATATATATATATATATATATATATATACACAAAATCTGTGGCTTCTGAACAAAAAGCTGCGACAAGCAATTTTTACATTCCTCAGTTGAAGCTAAGCTAACATCACTAAGGAACCGCGGAGACCGAAACATAAGATAGTTTGATTGTGAAAGATCCGAATTATACGGGGAATGCATTAAAACTTTCTATGCAAGTTTTTCCAATTTTTGCCGAAAGACTAAAGATATATGTGGTCTAGCTTTGTCACAGTAGAAGACGACGCTTCTTCTGTTTCTAGTTGTTCTAATTGCAATCGATTTTTTCAATACCTTGTTGTAATCCTCTTAGTTGTGAAAAATATAATTCCGAATCAGTTATTTTGCCAAGCGGCAACAATTCACAATGCACGACTCCTTTTTAATACTAACCAACACCTTATGTAACACCAGTATGGGCTTTGCCGCAGGTTGCTGAGCACATTAAATTTTTTTTTTTATATTCTTATCATACGTGAGCCGCTTTTTACAAACTATAACCGGTATAGAAATAACTTGATGCCGTTGAATTTCTACAGAGTTCCACAAATGGGAAGACAACAAAAGAAGCTCTTTCGCGTCAAGTCGTGTGGCATGGAAACATAGTTTTTTAGCTAGATTTCTTCAAATGGTTTAAAGCTCTTCGATGGTAGATGTTTCGACTTTTTACTATACTAGTCGCGCGTCTTGCTAAACTTTCGCAATAGTTTTATAAACTCTACTGTAACTGACTGACCACTACAAAGAGTACCTTTTACATTAAAATTCCCAAAATGAAAGTGACAGAACCATGGTGAAGAAGCTTGACCATAAACAGCACGATTTTCTATGGACCATACAGCCTTTGTGCCTTTGTAGTAGTAGAACTCTAAGATATACCAAATTTTGGCAAAAATTTCACTTATCTTCAGGGCGCTCATTACCAAGTCGAAGTGGATGCATTGCAACAATTACTACTGGCAAATATCAGCTCTGGAATGACACCAACGCCGGCCCAACCCGACCCATATTATTTGAACTATGTAACGTTAAAGTTATCTAACTTGAAAAATAGTCAATACCTCTTCGACGATTCGGTAGTTCAGCATTCAATCCTATTTACTCTAAAACATACTAGGATCGTTTAAGGAATTTGCCTCGTGAGTACTTATGAGCTTGATTGTAATTAAACAGATATCTTTATTTGTTATTTATTTCAGCCAACGTGAACACAAAGGGCGGAATTCTCATGGCTTTTAGATTCACAACAAACTTTGAACGCACTTTGCAGTGGTGCAATTTACAATTTTCGAAAGAGGCTCTTACAGTCCGCTTTATGTGTCGCTCTGAAATTGTTAAGGTAAGTAAATATGCTATATCATAAAATGTAATGAGTGTTATTTACCTTTAAGGTAACCCAGTTTTGTAAGTGACTTTCGCCTTTTGGACTTTATTCAGCTCGCTACATGTAGATGGTTAAACGTTACAATATGTGAAATGGGTTCATACGCTCATATGTGTCTTCTGAGTTAATAATTAAGTATACGGTGAACACGCCTAACGTTGTCTGATGCGCTGTCTGGCTAGATCCTTACCAAAATATTGGTCACTAGTTTAGCTGCAAAATATTTTGAGGTTTATGGAAGCTAAGTACTCCAAAAAAATTTACTTGTAGCGGCCAGAATTGCTAGAGAGATGTTAGACTGCGCTGACATGGCTAATAGCAATATATAAAAAAAATCGCGATTTTTTTTTACGGTGGGCGTAAATGTTCACATAAAGCGATGCGACGTTATGAGTATTGATAATATAAAAAATACTTTTTGGTAGGTCACGCAAAGCATTTTTAAAGTATGTTATATAATCTAATCGTTATCGTATCATACATAATTGTTAATATGTACCGAAATATATTGTTGCTACACAATTAAATACCTGACTAGAGGAATGAATGCGTTAAATGAAAATAACCTGAAAAAACTAGGGCTCTATGAGGGACTCTCTCCAGTTGATATCAAGACTCGTAACAAAGGCAAGGTGACCCTTATGTATCCTAGTTGGGTCAAATTCAGTCATATTACATGATTAGAAAATTAACCACATTAGGTATGTATTTATATAAATATATGTACTGTAATTCTCGTCTAGTTTTTCAAAAAAAATCTAAGTTGAAATCCTCACTAAAAACTTAATCGCGTTAACCAGGCCGATTTTATACATATTGGTAACATTTATTTCAACAACCATGATCTCCTATGAATGTTGAAATATCATATTGGCGATTGAAACTATGCTCTACAGTAGGTTAAATTTCATCCTCCTATACCAGTAGATGAAGCAAATGCGTATAGAAGGCCTGTTGAAACACTTAATATTGGTATTATTGAACCGTTATGCCATTTGAATTATATTTATCGTCCGGTATTTGAACGAATGTAGCGTGCTTCAACTTAAGTGGAAAATACCTCCCATCATCTATTTCAGGTATACCATGTCAGGTTAATCGATGGTCAGCATTTTGTGTACAATGTTGACATTAACAAGTATCCAAATTTTATTAAAGGTGAGAGTTCATATTTTTTGCCAATCGTTTCCTGTCCCGGCATAATACACTTAATCTCTCTTCTCCAATACAATGTATTATACTTCAGCTTACTTAAAGACAAAGAACAAAAAATCATAGGAGAAAATGTATAATTTGTATTACTAAAAAATAGTTATTATATAATTTGATTAAATTCGTGATATATTTTCCTGAGTTGTTTATAATTGTATTATAAACAATGTTTTTTTAATTGGGTTTAAGATTAAATCTGAAAGTCGTTTGTGAAATTATCCCTAGGGCCGGCTCGACTGTTTCTTGATGTTGTATCCCAATTCCACTCTAAAGTTGCCGAGGTAAGTTGCATCGTCATATATAGGATATTCTGGTGCAAAATTTACTATTGCAAATCTTTTTTGAGAACGGTTTAGAGTGCCTGAGAGATGGAGTTGTACATGTTCATTTTTGTATGAACATAAAAAATAAAAGCAATAAATATAGCCAAAGAATTTTAAAATGTATGTTAGAGGAGTTATTATCCATCGCCTACGACGATATAGAGTTTTGAATTTAGAATATCTGTTTTATTGTATCAGTATTTCAAAGCATTGGGCTCTGCTCGTTTATTAATTGTGGTTTGCGAATTATTTCTGATATTACCACCTGATATAAGTAGTTCATATTTTATTTCTTAAATGTAAACTTACATCGTTGATTCATTCAGTATTGTGAGTAGTATCAATTAGTCAAGGCATCGTAATGAACATACGCATGCTATATATGATATTCCATATTATTGCGATAATTGAAAGTTTTATTTAGCTCCTATGGACAAAAAAATTAAATTTTTAATCTGCGTTTTAATAACAATTATAGTTGATTGTTTAAGGCAGTAGTCAAACAAACAGCTGCAAGGTTAGGTCGGAGCATAGCAGAATGATAAAGCTTTTTTTAGGAAGAAAGCAGCTCCATATTCAAATAGAGACTGTAGCTTTTTTCTTAGAGGAACCTGGAATATTCACAGTTTTAAATTTTGAACTACATATTCTCTGCAATACTCCTGTAAAACGAAACCAGTTTATGCGTTAGAAACATGATTACCAATAGCACATAAAATCAGCTCCATGATTCTTATGTACGTAAATCTCTACACTTTTATCTCACACCTCAAAGACGTTTTTTTTTGTATTTGGTTTTTTCGACATACTGTCTTGAGCTAAGCCTTTTATCTTCAAACGGCTGTCGGCACAAGCATTGAGACCAATTTGATAATCATATGTGACTGTTTTATTTTCGCGTTAAAGGCATTTGCTTGACATTAGATCATTTTTGTGTCAATGTAGCCTTTTCTTTCAATTTCACAGCTACATTGCTCCGAAGATATACCTGAAAGCTACGATCAGATTTAGCCTCTATCGTGCCCAGCATTATAAATAGATACATACAGCAAGAAATATGAGAAACCCATGATGAATCCTAGAACGCTTGTGAGAAAGATATTTCCCAAAAATGGTCAAACATACGCAAATAAAAGAAATTCAACGAATTTGTCCTTGTTATTATTATTAGGAAATACAAACCAGGTAGAATATGTAGTTATTATAGTTAATTATAATGTCAACACTAATTTGGGTATATCTGTCTTAGATAAGAAGCCAATATTCTTCAGATATAACAATATCTTTTTCTGGCAACTAGGAAAGCCAAAGTTTCTAAAAGAAATTTTACTTTTAAAGGTCACCCTGGCTGTATCTTCGCAGAAGTTAACATTAAGGAACTATATTGATGATGCACAGGATAGCGCCGCAGTAGTATATTCCAATATCACTTTCGAAAGACGAGAGTTTGAGGCATTTGATGTTTCAGATAAGGTAAATTGATGTAGCAACATACACTTTAAAAGAAAAAGAGAATAACATAAATGCGTTTAAAATTATCCCAGAGATTATAAAAAAGTGCTAAAATCTTTAAGCTCTGGGATTCTAAAAAGAATTTGCTCTCTTCTGAAAAAATCTAAATTACTATTTTTCTAGGTATTTTTCTATATAAAAATATATATTTAAAAAATATAAAGAAATGTACGCAAAAAGTTATCATTGAAAGATACCTCGGCTACTCTCTCGGGGGTAGAGTTGCTTTTCAGCACGCCATACATTTAATTTTAATTGCAGATATTTTAAAAGAAATGTTGTATTAGTGTTTTTATCTGGCGGCTTTTTAAATCGGGCTTGATGTACTTCTGGTTATCATTCCGTCATCGTCAGCATTCCTGGCAGTCATCTATTCTTTTCATAAATTTTTTAATTAAGGCTACACAATTTTCTTCTTAAGTCAAGTTCTTTCCAACAATCTTAGCGTTTTAAAATAGGTTCGTCAACTTAGTACTAATAAGTGCACTTGATCACGTAGATGTCAATGTACTTTTAGGCTATGGATATCACGTTTTCATTGAGGATCTTCAAAATTATTCTTAACTACAGCGAGATGCAAAGTTTGGACGTGAACATTCACTACGACAAGTATGTATCGTTTGAATATCTTCAGAGCCAACTAAAGGGACACTGCACATTTTTATGTAGTCCACGGGAATATTAAGGTTACGCTTAAAGTTACACGAATTTAAGATTTAATGTTATTCATGTTATATATTCCAATTGACCAGCCCTTTGATATAAAATTGTGCAGATATGATAGTTTTGTGACGACCTGAATGATGTGAAGCTTTATACCTCCAACTTGACTTTTACAACATCCAGCTAGACAATAGTTGCACAAGTTTCCTTTTTGATTTAAACTCCCATTAAATAATATTAATATAACAGAAGTTCGTATTAAGAATGTATTCATTCAAAAATGACCTCTAAGTGCGCTTTGTATTTCATTAAATATAGGATTAGATTTTGCTAGTGGATACACCTAAATTATATATAAACTAATATTCAGTTATAGCAATGGAAAATTTAAATATATAATTTTTGTGAACAACCGTGAATCTCAATCTACTGGTTGTATTTTAGGTTTAATAAAAAATAACCACTGGTTGTACCACTTTTGTGGTAATGGTGTAGAGTTAACGAGTGTTGGTTAAAAATTATCATTTATTGTATATTTTATGCATTAAGAAAAAGTGATCTGTTTAATACAAATAGTCTTGTTTATGATTATTATCATTATAGACCCGGCGCCCATGTAATCGTCGCTTTAGCTTCTAGTGAACGGGAACTCAGCCATGTAAAGATCACGTTTGTTTTAGCAACTCTTGACGAATCGACTCCAGATGTTGTACAGGCAAGTAAAGTTTTGTTCTACAAATACTATATGCTCAATCGCTGCTGCATGCACACAAACCCCCCGATAGTTGGCATTTAATATTCTTAGATTTAGTAAGCGTCCACCGAATATTCTTTTAATTTAGAAACATGTGTCATGTAGACTTACGCATATCAAATGGCCCTCGGCGTCAATTATTGTTATATAAATACACCCATGAAATAAATTAATATCTATAGGTATAAAGCACGAAGAGGAGAGACGCTGTATGATTTAGACTTGATTATATAGTGGTAGGCTACTGTTAGGTAAAGCCCAGTAGACCCAAAGCGCAGCATATCAATGGATTGCAACTAACCTACGTAACGTACACGTACAAAGTGCTGTGTAGACCTTAAACTTTGTATGCACGCCATCTATACATCCTATTTTGTGCACAGGAGAGCTGCACATCATCACAGCGGAATATTCGGAGAAAGGAGCTAAGCATTCGAAATCCTGCCATTCCAGCGTCAAACACGTCGCAGCTGACAAAAGTAAGTGCAAGAGTTAATCACAATCTTTCCCAAAATGCGAGAGCCATAAAAAAGAAGAAGCTACATTACTCAATGGAAGTTAACGAAATATGAAGAAGCGGATAGACATATTAATTTCTATAAAAAAAGAATACTGTACGCATATATTTCTTCAATATCTTTGAAAGAATTCGGTAGAATTGTATTGTATTGGTACCGGTTCAGGCAAATAAAGCTCAGTAAGTAAGTCGACTTATTCACTATCACTTACTAAGGAGTAAATCATGTCAAACAGCGCTCAAATTCTATAATATGCGAAAAGTCTATTACACATGAATGAAGCTGATAAGTCAGCATAGAAATAAGTGATATATAAAGCCCACTGCTGACTGTGTTACAATAGCATGTTTTGGTAGCGTCATCTTTAGCGAACTTCCTAACATTACCTTCGTAAAGTTTACCAAAAAAATCCAAGAAACAAAATGGGGCGCCGCAGACCTTGTCGTTGGATCATCGATGCTGCAGTTGATGCAGGTGATGCCCATTCTCTGGTGGGGAGTAAATGGTACTTTGTCACTTTGGCACTGCAAGTACAATTTCCATTCAGCCGTATTTGTATTGCATTGTATCACTTTTACAAAGTACTGTTGAGGTAGCTAGTATAGATCCACATGAGCCATATACATTAGTTGTATACGAAACGTGGACCTCGGAACTTGTGATTAACGTTATGTAGACAAGATATCTCCTACGTTTCTTAATCTAGGTGCTTATGTTGACTGGAAATTGAGTGACTGAGTGCCATATTATGAGAAGCTGGGTGCTGCTGGCTTAAACTTGCATCACGTGGCACACCATTTGTAGAAACTATTTTGTTTGAAGGAAAAACAGGGATTAATAAGAAATTAATTAGTATATCGTCTAATCCCGCCTACTGTGAGTTAATATCCTTATGAAAAACCGTCGAGCCATAATAGCCTGTTGTCATAAGTCACTATATACGTGAACCTATTATTCCAGGTGGTATCACGGTTTGAAGAAAGTGCAGTAATGGATAAAAGTGACAGTGGTAGCGCCAAACGTGCCAAACGAAACGAGGATTCGGACGAAGAATTTGCGAACCTCCTCGAGACAGACGAAGACCTGCACCGTATAATCACACAAAAGGAGCGGGAAGCAGCCAAGTAAGGGAATTAAGTAACAAAATATTAGAACATACCCACAAAACGCTTGACACATCATATGACAGTTGAAAGCACATCCTTATATATTCCGGAAGAATTAACTATGATCTATTCACAACGATTTGGAGGAAAAAAATAACTGAGGGGTTCTCTTCAGCAGAGTTCAAAAATTCACACATTCTTGTTGATCGAGTAAAAAAAAGAACTAAACCTTATCAGTGCGCTGCTTTTTTTCTTTACCCTTATGTAGAATTGTGCTAACTTCTCGGTGTTTTAGGGAACAGCATGAGTCGAGTAGCCGAATGCCCTATAAAAAAGAAGTAGATACAGCCGATGATTCGATGGAAGAGAGTTTACATTTGGTAACATCAAGCGAAACAATGGAAGAAAATCAACCCACAGGTACTGTAAGCGTGATGGCTAAAATCCTGATGCAGAATCAAGCAAAGGCCCGCAGAGGAATGGTGAACGTTCCTAAAGAAAAACCGGAGATACTCGTCCCTCCATCGGATAACGAAGAAGACTAACTAGAACCATTGATGTTCTTATGGGGCAGATAAAAACGTTACACAAAAATGTCTTTTATACGAAACAAATATTTCATTTATGCTTTGAGTAGCTTTACAATTTAACCGATTTAATATTGACTCTTTTAACTTTAAGTAAGGTATTCAAACCCCAATCAAATAATTAAGAGATATCCTTGCAAATTAAACAGAGTTAGTTTCGGTACTACGTTTTTACCTAATGGATGTGTATTTAGTAAACACTCCTACATAAAGTGCTTTTTAGCTTGAAGTGTATATAAGGTTATATTGCTTACTGTGTTGTCGCTACTTATGCTGGGACCTGCTTGTGCAGTCCGTTAATTTGATTTATTAGGGCCCGTAATAGATCTAAGCTCCATGTATATTTGACAATGAAACCACGAACGAACGTCAAATCGGACGGAAGATCTTAAGTCCTTTCAATCTCATTAAAAGATAGGTTTCTACCGCATACCAACAATGGCGACATTTGAAATCAGGACACGTTTTTGGATAAATATCACGGATAAAAGACAAGCTTTATTTATAACATTTGCACTATGTTCTTGAAATTAATTTTTGTAGTACGGCGAAGTCTAAGAATTACGATGTGCGTTTCGTAACAGCTCAAGTTTTTTTTTTTTTTTATCAGAGTGAGCAAATAAACACGTTTTTAATAAAATATGAGTTGTAGTAAAATTATTAGTTCTTATCCTCAGTGGATGATAATTTTAAGTTCTATTTCATGCTTCAATGACCATCAGTGCTATTTTTTTACTGCGCTATCTCGAAAATGGCAGCAAAGTTTAAGACACAACAACCCAATAAACTGAAATAGAATGCATTCAGTTTTAGCTGTATAAGAGAAGGATCTCCTTTCGTTCACCAAGCTTATCGCAAATAATAGCCTGAGAAGAAAGTTCCCGTTGTTGGTTATTTTAATTCACCGTAACTTTCGACCAAGTGTACATTTTTGCCCGAGATGTAATCACTTGCCCTTCGCTTCCCATTACTTTCCCCCCATCTTTTTGCCAGCTGATATAACCCCGTGAAGGAAATATTCTGTTCGTGTACCCATTTGCGCACTTCAATTCCTGGTCTAAAATATTAGACTTTTTGCCTGTGCTGCACTAGTTGCAACAAGTGATACTCACACAGAGCTGTGTCCGAGCTGTATGTTGGATGAACAAAGAAGTCCGCTAGAGCTCGCTGGGTCACCAAAGCAATTTGTGATGTCGCGTTGTCATGAAGTAATATCACTTTGCGCCGCGCTTTGCCTTTCGTAGTTCAAGCTAGTTCATTTATGTAACCTCCTGTAACTCTTTTTTTGGAGTGTGGATACTTTATAGTAAAACGCTCTTCTTTCGCTCCGCTATTTGAAGATGTTCAGCTTGACCATGAAGATTTCTCTGTGGCGTCAAGCCGGAGGGCTATCAGACATATAATTATTTCGGCTGCGGCTAGGATGTCACAAATGATCAATTTTTTATCACTGGTACTGATGCTGTACAGAAGTTACTTTCTGTAAAGGAAGCAGTAAAAGGCCTTTTTTCTTTTTTTATTCATTTGTAAAGCCCACCTTGGTTTTCTTGTATTTTTTCTAATACATGCAAACGACTGACAGCAGTCATCTGGGTAACTTCTGCCAATTGGCAGAGAGGTTTCAGATTAACTGCGTTCATATTTTGCTTAAGAAGTGCCTTCATGCTATCATCGCTCACTTCCTGTGGTTGTTCGAAGTGCGGTTTGGCATTCAAGTTTAAATCTCTGGTTCTGAAGGGCTTAAACCTGAACTAATAAGTGGTAGCACTTCTCGCACGTGCAAATAATTCTTTTTAACTTGGCAGCACGTTTTCCAGTGCGAAAATGATGAAGAAGACAATGTCGGATATGCACTCTTTCAAATTTTAGGACTACACGCACTGAATCACCATCAACAACGACAACAACTCAACGAAAACAATTCTGACACTAGCTTTAACAGAAGTTTTCCTTTTAACCTAATAATAAGTTTTATATAAATCTAGCCTAAAAATGTTCGTTTTTGGATGCACGTGGATCAAAATCTTCTTTCTTAAAATGGTAAATCGCCCATGCCACGACTGTGCCATCTTAAAGGACATTTAGAGCAAGTAACGGCAAACTATCTCGTGGGCGAAAATCGAGAAACACTGAATGACATTAAATGACAAGTGGCTACTCTTAATTATGCAAATAAATGCCACTTCCACTTTCAACAAAGAGTGCCTTTATGTAATACCCCGTTATTTATTTAGATTACCAATCAAGGATATGGTAATTAGAGTCAGCCGATTGTATTGTCTCCTGATGGCGTTCCCTTGGTTCGATTGTTGTCAACATTTCCGTCGAACTCATCTTCAGTGGTTTCACCTTCTGACGTCGCACCTCCTTCCGAATTTATCTTTCCACCCGAGGGGCGTGTCCCCCTTACTGGATGAATGAAGTCACTCGGAGTTGAGGGTGCCCCATGGCCAGGAAGAGCTGAAAACTTCCTTTGAGTTTGATAATGGTCTTCAACCTCTTTCTTGCTCTCACGACTAAAGCCCCCGGTATTCATTTTTTCAATAGCCTTTCGTAACTGAAAAAGTAACAGGACGCGTCAAATTTGTAAAAAGCCGTCTAAAATAATTGATATGCTATAACAGAGGGGAGTAACATATCACAAAGCTCATCCATCTAGAAAGCAGCTGACAAAGATGACTATATAGGCTGCATACACGTTACTTATTCTAGCAATAATGTTACAACGCACAATTACTAAGGTACCCGGTATGCAGTCGTGGTATACTTTTCCACTAAACGGTTCTTTTAAATGTGTCAAGCGGTGCGGTCCGACATAGGCTGTACCGAAATAAAGATTGAAGTCTGAAAAAATTATACCTCCTTAAGTGAGACAACACCAATAAGTCTCCCAATGGCAGTCACGTACGCATGCTGCAGACCCAACATCGAGAAGATGGAATGAACCTGGAATAGTTAATGCAGGCCATTTTGATATTGACTACACCACGGAATTCAGCGCAAAACTCAGTGAAATGACACACGTGGCATTCTGACGGGTTGAGTCAAGCTTAAGAAAACTAACGTTTAAGACGCGTATGGGAAAAGCAGAGCTATGAAACATTCTTAAAAATTGTCACGATTTGATTTGTAATATACATAGAAAACACAGCATAGCATGCATCCTCTACGTGTCGCTTACTTTAATAAGCGTAGTCCTTTCAACCAGCTGAAAGGGTGCAGGATCTATATGGCATTCAGCATAATTGACGCCCTGAAAAATAGGCCGAAATAATTAGAAAATTATATTTTGAAACAAAAAGTATCTGTGTTAAGGTGCTGAATGTTTTTCGTGCTTCAGGTGACAATGGTAAGGGGTCTCTGGCTCGCGCAGCCGGCGTATAATATATTCAGGTAGACTTCCCGGATGCAACAAATAAGTAAAACAGGATCCACACGCTGTGACAAGCTATGAGTAAATTGATGATGAAAGGAAGTTATAGTAAGCAGGGTTAACGGCAGCGCTGACTGCAAAGGTAATATTGTTACAGCAAGAACGGGCAACTCAGATAAAAAAGTATGGGCTGATGGTTTACCATCTTGAGATCAAATATAGTCCTCTAATTAGATTTTTATACTAAGAAAAACGCATTACCGTTACCCTTCTCAGTCGTTTACCCGAAACTGGTATAATGCGATAAAATCTTCTTCGTCCTATCGAAGCTGTGCTATGTATGTGGATTTGGCGTGAAAACCCTATTGGTAAAAGCGTGACTACCCGACAACGTCGACCACTGCGTCACAGTAACATCACTAAAATCCCGAATGCCAGGATAAAAGCACATTAAATTAAACTCAGGCAGTAAAATGATGCACTAAGATCAATTTTATCTGAAAACGACTTTAACGAGTTGACGAAACTTGTTTTGAAACTAATTCAACTTCAATATCTCTGTGGTGTTTCCAGTAAAGATCTTAATTAAAACTTAAACCTACATATACAGAATTCCTTTTTTGTCACTGGGTTTCCGTTTTCCTTTTGTAAGTCTTTTGTTGTTAACTACTGATTTCTTCCTTATGACAAACCTGAGACAACTGTTCCTCTTCCCAAGATAGCTGTTCTTCTGGAGACATGTCAATAACTCGCTCACGTGGCTAAAACATTTTACGAACCTTTATTAGTTGTGTTAAACGTTGGCGCAGATAGTATTTTTCCTAAATTATTAGCAAAAACTCTCAGTAGTAATAAGAATGTACACAAACTTATTTTTAAATTTCGGAGGAGTATAATTCTTCGATAAAGTTAATAGTACTCTTTCTGACTTTTACCAATTGCACGCGTTTAACCAGCTGCGGAGTAGCCGGATTGCTGCTCTCGCCATCGGATGGAGATGGATTAGCATCTGGCAGCGTAAGCAATTTACGCGAAATTGCCTCGAATGCCTGCCTGAGACGGGAATCTTAAGACGCAAATGGGTAGATTAAACAATCATAAAATTATCAACTACGAAACTACGAACCTAGCTAACCGATTTATAAAGACCTATTCTACTTTCGCACTACTACATTTTAAACCTGATAAATTGTGATCCTTAATGCCGTTCTTGCTACATTGTTACCGTTCACAGATAAGAGCTGAGTAGCAAACACCGCAAGGATTTAATTAACAAGCTATAGGGTGAGTTAAATGTTTGTAAATTCTATTTCAACGTTCCCGAAATGGTAAACAAAAGTTTTCTTAGCATGGCTTTTATTCTCACGTTAGCCCTACCCAGAAGTTTATTTACGCTACGCAGCTAAAGCAAATGAAGTCAAATGTCCTTCAACGAACCGATTGACTAACTCGATAGTTTTAAACTATGGCTTTATACAGTTCACCATCATTTTTACCATTCACTGTATGAATACGATGTTTCAGATTATTGTAGATTGCTTTGGGCTGTGTTTGAAGTACATTGTGCCTCGTATAACCCCATTGGAAAAAATCGAAAGCAGTCCACTGGTTGTTTGCACCCAATTACAATAATTAAACCTAAAGAGCGGTTTGCAACATAGGCATCAAAGGACTTATACGAATTGACATAGCCTTCTTATAATTTCATTTGGACTAGATTTTTTTGCATCCTAAACAAAGCATAGTATAGAGCTTAGGTGATTGTATAACAACAAGAACTTACCATATGACGTTACCGTGGCGTAAGGAGATTGGTAATCTCTGGTCGAGGTACCGTAGATAGTAAGCCCGTGGTCCTTAAGAATGGATTTTTTAGGTACAACTCGAGGAGTCACCGGTGGTGAAGGGGGTGGTGATGACTTCGGAGAAGGCTAGGCATGCAAAGAATAAATGCGGAAAAGAAAAAAAACCAACGACCCAGCTTAGATTATTCTAATAGCAATGGACTTTGTTGGTTTTGAAGTAAATATTTACAGTGCCAATCTAGTTTCCTAAAGCTGAATTTTCCTTGGATTCTCAAGAAGTTTAATAATGATAAATCTATTAAGGTTAATAAAATGATTAGTGCTTTAATAAGGATTTAACTTTTCTACTCCAATTAGCTCGTCAATACATTCACAAAAATTCACGTATAAAATTCTAGCCATACTGTTGACATGGTACAGATGATCTTCAGTAACGAATCAAAAGAGACATGGTAAGATATTTGTAATATGGCGATGTGTCTGAGTAATCGTACGTAGTTTTCAGTCATTATATTTTCTCGCTGTCGCTACAAAAGTACGATGTGTTATCCGACGAAATCATGTTCGTGCCAATATTCTAGAGTGACAAAAGCGAGAAGCCAGCAAAACGCTGAACCTGAATTGCTCACTAGAGCTAGCAGATATATTCAGCAGACGGTTGTGTCCTTAAGGTTAGATGTAGTCTTCCTTTTGCTTTTACTATGGCACCTGTATGATTGATACTCTGGAATTGGAAAGCTGATGGGCGTTAATTGCCGTTGCAGGCTACATTCAGGTTGTGGGTTGCGCTGAACTAGCTTGGAGTATCTCTACTCGTTCGTATGTAGGTTCGTAGGTATATGTAGGTTCATGACAGCAATCCGCGTTATTAAGTCGTGACCACAAAAATTCGCGCTGTTTTTTGCAGAAGACCAATGCAGACTGCGCATTGTTGCGGTCATCTTGATGAGACTCGAGAACAGCCCGGTCGTGCTGCTGACCGCCGCAGGGAGTCAATAAAAAAATCAACACTGGTCCACCTGTTATTGTCTTGCCTAAGGTTTGGTACGCATATTCCTAATTCGTTGTCCACCAGACAGTGCACAGGATTTCATATTATTCGTGCGCTAGAAACAAAGGTATAACGACAAAGAAAAACCCAAATGCTTTTCGTATACCTAGAACTGCACTGCTGAGTCATCTTTTGGGAATTTGTCTAGCATAAAAATTTGATAGTAGCTAATCTTTACCGAAATTGCGAAAATGCCATTGTTCTAGTAAGTATGTACTTCTGTTCTAAAAAGAATAGTTTTATTTTATTTTTAACGTGACGATAAACAGCGCACGGAAATGTTTCAACCTAGATGCCATATCTTGTGTACATATTTGGTTGCTTCCTTTTAATTCTCCTGAAAAACGTAGCAAAGCTGCTAAAACTTATACCTTGGCACTGTTTGTTGATGTGACTGGTGATACGACGAAGCGCGACATCCTTCGTTGATCTCCTCTTGGGCTACGTCCAGATACATCTTGTGAACGTCGTCTAGCTACCTCTTCCAAACGACGAAACCTATGACAAACGCGTAAGCTAATTCCGTTACTTCGTCAAAATATCAAAGTAATATGAAGTCTTAACCATGCGTACTAGAGTCACTGACGTGGGACAATCAGTCGGCACAACATCGGAAGCGAATCAAGAAAAATTACGTCGGAAAAAACTCTTCTGCTGTTTAATGCATGATAATCTACTTCACAGAATTTAACCAGGTAAGGATGTGTCTCTCCTAACGTCCCTTTTGATAAAAGCGCTACAGGCTTTAAAGTGGCTCATGCGTGCATGATGCTTAGCTAACCTTGATCTGTTCTCCTCCCAAGAAAAACCAATGAAATTGAATTTATGTTAATATTTCGATGCATCGTAAAATAAGAAATAATAGAAGAGCTGACACATTTGATACATTGTGAAAAAACTTTGGGCGTCCTTTCTTGTTGAAACAACAGCTGAACTTGTCCTCAGTAGATTTTAAAATAATTGGATATTACATACTGAATTGAAAAATCATTTTAGTCATTACTGTACCTTCCGAGTTGGAGCTCAAGCAATCGCAGGAGTTCAACGCGAGGTATTGAGCCTAACAAAATCATAGAATCTGAAATATGAAATCAAATATCATCCTAATGCGTCCAAATGTTAAAGAAGAAAGTTCAGTTCTTTGAACAGGTTCATAAGTAAACCATAGAACAAATGTGCAAAAACATTTTTCACCTTAACTTTTCGAAAACCAATTGTGCATCCATTTTTTAAAGACTATACATACGTGGTGACTCGACAAATGGGAAACACATAAGGCGCTTGTTATCCTTAAGCAGTTGTTTGAGATCGCGGTACGTTGCGCCCTGCAATAGAATGGACCGAAACAATCACGGTAAAAAGGCACTTCTCACAACCATATACTGTACAAGTCGCTTAGCTTATTCTCTATTAAGAAGCAATATAGTCATGTAGAGAAGTATGACTTTAGAAAGTATGATTAACCTTATTTTAGCAATATAGTTTAGAGAATTTAAGTAGTAAACAATAATATAGTGGAAAATTCTAAGTGTGTATCAACAGTTTAGAATTTCTATCGCAGTCATTGCATCTGGCATCGTTTAAATGCATGGAACTAAAGAAGCCAAATCACGTCGGAGATGCACACTCAAAAAACTAATGAAAAGAGTCAGTAGACATCACAAATCACCTAAAAGCTGCTACAAAACTCAAGAAAACGTTGGGGAAATTCCACTTGTAGATTTAAATTATTCTCTCTTTTATGGTTTGAATTGTTTTTGGAAGTTTAATTCTCTGTCAATATTCGCCCCTAGTTTTAGCTGTCACAAAAACCTGTTTGTACTAACCAATGTATTTACACTCACACTTTACCGTTTCTCAAACTTTCCGCCCACCTTTAAGAACTGACAAGTTTGTATTAAATCAGTGACAAAACTAGACAAAGTAGAAGCAAAGCAGAGATTCTATTTGCTTGGCAAACGATCTACTTCATACAATTCTCTTGTGAACCTTCTACTCATTGATTTCCAACAGATCTTATAAGCTTAGCCAGCAAGATAAACCGACGCAGTTGGCAATCTGAATCAGTGATTAATTACTATATTGACTGTTGAAAGAAGATAACTGAATAAAAATGAGGATTAAAAATTATATGCACGTACTTGCCATATGTATGCAATGTCTCGCACCATGATGTCTTCAACGTAGATAGTGTGTGCGTGAGAGGACGTTGAAAGTATAGGCGGCAGATATGGTAGCTTCTTAAGGGTGATGATCAAGTCATAAACCGAAGGTTGAAGCATTTGTGATATCGCGTTTGCAATGAGAACAGCAATCTAAAGCAACACGTCAATCGTCGTGCAGAAATTAGTCTAGCCAATTGGGCGAATATCGAAGACCTAAATATCCCTCATAACTATAATGGTTCGAGTAACTTCATCCTCGCTTACAGTAATACCTATTCGTGCAACATTTCCAAACAGAAATAAAATATTTACGTACCATATGGTTAACGTCCAAAGAAATGAAAAGTATCTGTTTTTGACATTGTTGAAGAAGAATAAATCCTAGGGGAGACATACTCGAAATTATGGGTGAAGAAAAAAGCAAGATGAAACATGGAGTAAACTCCATGAAATTAGGCACAAAACTAGGCTGCAGAGTCTCCTGAAGTTGGCTGCCACTATATTTAAAAGGGGACAACCGCAAGAAGGATGAGGATACTGAGCGTCTAGCAAGCGGCCTGCCAAGTAGCTAGAAAGACTGACGGGTAACTCATTGACACGATAAGGAAGTTAAAGGGAAAAGAAGGTACATGAAAATTATACATAAAGGCTAAGGTCACAAAACTGAAGTCAGGAGCTTATTAGTTAAAAGAAGATGATACCAAAAGAGCGACCATAAATCGGTAAATGCGGAAGAAAACGACCATCATCGGTCGCAAATCTGACTAAACGAAATGATTAAGTTTTGAAGTACCATAGAGACACGCATGGATGAGAATGAAACTAAAGGGAAGTCTAGAAGAGACTTGCCTGAGCTCGCGCCCAGCTTTCAGAGACTCGCTACCTGTGTCAGGTGCAATAGTCAATTGGACAGTAAATGACAGGCAAAACTCGAGGGGAAACCACAAAAAGTAGAGACCGCTCTTGACCATGCAAAGACGGTAGGGAAAGTAGTACAGAAGATTACGGATAATTTATTAATGCAACGTTAAAATAGAAAAGCATTCGGGTAACACGAGTGACAAGAGCCATGTTGATTACAAATAACTCAGAAAAAGCAACGACCCTTTTGGCGCAACTTGCGATGCGATATCTCTCTGTATTGGCTCTGACAAATTTGTCAGAACGAGGAATTGTTGTCCTGCGCAACAGCAATGCTATTAGAGTAATACAAGATGGAAGTGATCACTCGACCGGGGGGTTTTAATAGTAGGTAACACATTTAATAGCAGGCATAATGGGTGCCTAAAATTTTTTGCCAAGTTCATTGATAGCTTCGGAAAAGTTATGATGAAGAACAAGATACTTAAAGAGAAAGAAGCGCTAGCTGTACTTTGACTTTGAAAATGCGTCATGTTCGCGGCTACCGGAATATCCGCCACAAAAGTGGCAAGGACTTCCCATAATTTGTTGTGAAAAGGAGCTCGCACATGGTACGGCCAGAGCAAGAGTCAAGGACGGTATTTTGCTGAAAGCCATTTTCAATGCCATCAGAGATCACGAAAAACTACACAGACTAAGGGCCGCGCCATAATCATTAGGGTATTTGAGATCACAACTAGACATGCCATTCTCATTTACGAAGATTACTCTCAAAAAGTGAGAGAAACAAGCGTTGATATAGATGTTCAAAATCTAGCTAATCTCTCCGCAACATTGATCTTGTTAAATGTAAATTCTTTTTTGAACTCCAAGACAAGTAGCATGACTCGCTGGGAGCTGCGTAGCGTATCAAGCATGAAAAGAGAGACCTGTGGGCAGGAAAGAACGGTGCGAAGCTAGGGAGCTATTGGAGAATAGGAAAGGCCATCTAAGGAACTTTGGTTGTCGTGTAAAGGAATACGTATCACTTCTTACCTGCTGCAACTGCCAAAGACTTGAACGCATAGCTCGAGAGTATCAACACGATAACGTTAAGGGGAAAAATGCAATGCAAAAGGACATGCAGCCACTTCGATATTTTGCCAGAAGTACAAGCAAGAAGAAATGACTAAATGATGAAAGAAAAAATCGGAAGGAGGCATTAGCCAAGCTAGAACAAAAAACATGACGCGGCAAAAAAGAGGCAACCGCAATAAATAACAGAAAATAAAGAAAAAAGTGACGCTCGATAGACATAAAAGGTCGGCTATAGACGAATCTAAATGTTCCCAGGACAGTAAAGGTATTCACTATAACGTACAATGATCAATCATCTCGAAGTGATACAGGTCGACTGCAATCGCAGCTGAGGTGGGGAATCCAGAGGCTGACCCCTGACTGATTGGAACAATTGATACTATTTAATCATAGCACTATCCACAGAAATTCGGGTTTAAAGTGTGAGTCACCAAAAAGTAAAAGCTTACCATCACTGGTAATATGTGTGACATCTGACCAGTCATTTCGAAGGCGATGACACACGTGGATATAGTTCGAGTGGCGGCACCGGCCATTGCGGCCGCACCCGCCACTGCGTATCCACCAGGAATTACCAAATTATGACCACTGTCCTGTGATGTATCCACCCTGTATGAAAATAAGCATACTCTGTATTCCAGTATCAGC
>NW_019213661.1:267143-271594 GCF_002532875.2 Varroa jacobsoni
ATATATACGTATAAGCTTGTAGACTGAGTAGGTCTGTGAGCACATGCGCCTATAAATATTTTTGTAGTGCTCTTACTGGGGTAGTATCGCGTGACGTATACCACACTGCTGACTTCACGCGAAAAGAGGCTACTTTCTACCATCGATATTGTTCGCTGAATGAGAAATATAGTTTGCAAACACAAGCAAGACCACGAGAGGTATGCATATTTATTTAATAATAATAGAGCCAACAATTTTTGTTTTGCTATAGACCATTTTTGATGTAACAAAGACATTATTGATTGCTTTCTGCCTCTAATTCGGCTATACTGATATGGTTCTAAATTTCTCAAAATCAACTACTTCTCCTAATTACCCTGATTGCATCCGGGTATTTCTTCACTATGTATACGTTTATATTAGATACTTGTCAAACAATTGGATCCAAGTTTAGCATATAACATGTTTAAATCATTATTAATACCTTATGCCTTGGGGGCAGTACTGTGCAATTGATTCGCCAATAAGTCGACCGAATGCTGCGCCCATCTTGAACACAGGGATGAAAAGTCCTGAATAGAAATGGCATTTATTTATATTTAGTAAGTAAATCAACTAAAGAAATATTAATTATACTAAATATCATTAATATTTCTTTAGTTTACATATGAACTGGATCTCTGTATTCGTTAACTGATTCCGAGCGATTACACTTTATCTTATATAGGTGGCTTATATAGCTACATATATAATCTACGTAAACTCGATTTTGAAACTTAAAAAATTGTATTGGTCTTAAAGGAGAACGGTAATGCGAGGCTTATTCTTGCAAGAAAAGAAAGACAATTTTTCATAATATATATATATAGTTTACGTGTGATGATTATTAAGTTGGACGGCAACAGGGAATTAAGTATTAATTTAGTAGATGCTCGTTTTCATTTTTATTAATGTTTATTATAACATTCAATAAGCACGCATTTCAATAGTTGTGTTAGGCTTTTCCCATCCAAAAAGCCCGAGCCTTTTTAAATACTACCTAAAATTACTTAACCATACCGCGAAGATTCATCAACTCGTTACCAACCAATAATCTAAATTCTGGTTCTGATCCACTGATAGTCTCAACATAAAGACAACGTATTACCACTATTATGCGAAAAAGATTTTAGCTAAGCGGACCTGATTCCACTTATAGTGCCAAGAAGGTCTTTATATATGAACTAAAACACAACAAGGGTAATTAGACTCACACAGTAATGTATGTGGGTAAAAAATGTTTTGAGTTCTCTCGTATAATGTACATGCTAAGTTCAAAGTTGACACTTGAAACGCTTATATAAATTGAGATAATATAGTTGTTGTTATTACTTGCAAGTTACTATTGTTAAAGAGTTACGCAAACCGTGGCGTTGTATATGCATCATGACTAACTGTGTTAACTGTAAGGCTACAATTTAGCAGATGAACAACAGCACTTGCTAATTTGTAGTTGTAAATAGCCTTTACCTTGTATCTAAACATACCGAGGGGGACGGGTATTGTAGCCGCCAAAGCAGTCATCCACAGGTTCATTAAAACAAACATGATGAGTGTTAGATGGAATGAGTCGAGTGGATTTTCCTGGAAATTTATATTTCATTTTATTCAGTTACTGGTCTGAACTTCGGTTCGTCTGAACTTCATAAAGTCGGGTTTTCCGGAAACGTAAAGGTTCCTGATAAATGCATGTTCTTTTAGCTTGGCAAATTCATAAGAAGTGATAGGTTGTAAAAACAGAAATGACGTCTACATTCGCAGCTAAAAATCAATTAAGTTTATTGTACTAGAAGTGTAGCTTAATCTATTTGTATAATAAGTATTCTAGTATTCTGCTATTTAGAACTCACGTAGGTTTAAGCTGTCATATGTTACTTCACAAAGGCAGTACTAGATACTTCTACATTTCAACATAAATAAACGTAAATGTTTTTTACTGTCTTTTACAATCTGAACAGGACTGGATTCTACATAACATTTTAATCTTTGGTACCTGCCATCGTTGAACGACAATCATTTCATCGACGCCAAGGTCCGTTGATCCCCATGTGAAATTAGAAAACAAGTCGTGGATTGCTTCATGAGTTGTTAGCTGGAAATTACAATAAGCAAAGGGGTACGTATATATGCAGTACAAGTTAGTTCAGCTTGGTAAAATTCGTGTTCTTTTGTCAGAGAAAATACAAAGATTAGTAGATACACATTTTAAACAAAAATATACTTATAGGCAATTATGAGAAACATTATATTTTAAATTAAATGTTAGGTTTCTTACCGAGGTCATACGGGGACATTTAGAGGTCTGGTATCTATCATATTTTTCTCCGCATCTGATACACGTACACATTTCGTCTGGTTTATGAAAAGCTTTGGGTAGCATACAGAGCGAAGTTCTACCGCGCCGTAGAACTTCTCAATCATTCTTTACTTTTCCTAGAGGAGTGGCATTATAAATTTTGGAATTTTTTGTAAGAAACTCCCTCCCCCATCAGAAACCCTTGAACGATGTCCATATGGCATAAATCATGGTATGTGAAGCACGCTTACGGCTTTTATCACTGATCACTAACCCACATTTTTGTTCAGTTAAAATTGAATAGCAAAATAAATTAACATTTGTATACAACTGACAAAGCCTGTACTTAAGTATATTGGGTACTGCCATCACGGTCTAAGTCGAAAAATCATTGATGAAAATATTTAGAAGACTGAGAGATTGAAATAATAAGGAAAGCTCAGACCAGAAAGCGAACTCAATAATAGTAAAAGGATAAAGAAAATAGGATATGACCAAATGAGAGGGATTAACAATAATATATAAAACTAGAGCCGGTTATGCGTTAACCATATTATTTAGCTTCAATTCGCTTCTTTTACTTTTTGCGTTGTGATGTTTTTATTCATTTTTATTTGTATCAAGCGTATGGCACAAACATCTCTTAAGGAGGCTAGTGGATGTTTGCACTACAAAAAAACGCATTTATCATTAACATGGAGATTTCTCTCTTAATAATAATAATAATAAAATAATTTTTAATTTTACCCCTTCGTTCTGTTTCCAGCATTTAAAATTTTGCCTGCTTTCGTTTCCACGCTTTGCAAAAAATTGGCTAATAATGCCCCTACAAAGGGATGTTAAACAATGGTAGGAATGGAAGGCATCGAGGAGGGCAATCGGCATCTTACTATAAAATATGAGATACAAATTTCTGTCAACAGCCAATTGTACCGTTACATAGCTACCCTGCTTCGGCAATGCTAGATATGGAAGCGACTTTATCTTTTTACTTTTTAGGGTTTAAAATATTCAGTTCTATGCATATGCTACACTTCCACAATGAGCGTTTATCAACTAAAAAATAAAATGTGCCTCATGAATTAGTAATAACTATTACTTAACTGCTAACAATCTATTTGCAAGTGCCTACAAAAAACATGTTTTCCTCCGTCGACTCAGTACATCACAAAGCATGTCTTTCAAAACCTGGTCTTTCGTATATTTCCTTTAATATCAGAGTAATAAAGAAAAATAATCCGCATTTAAAGTGATAACTCAAAAACTTACCTCCGAAGCCATGTACTTTCCCAGGAACGGTGGGAACGTAACTGTGGAAATGAGTGTCGTGATAATCAGCGGGTAGAGAAAACGATTGCGTTGAAGGAACGCTGACATGCGCTTATGTTTTCGGTTGAAAAGGACGATTCTTTTATGAAGGTACACAAAGGCAGCACCCAGCACCCCACACGCGGCTCCCATGGCAGCATACACAAGCAGCTCAGCTAGGTCGAATGGAAAATCCATTCGAAAATTTGTTCGGAATACCGCCGTAATTGTGTCTGAAATCAATAGTTGTGTCAATTAACTTTTGTATATGTTTCTGGAAGTGTATTTACTAGTTGAGTCACATTCGCAGTAGCAACTGTATAAAAGATACTGCTGACAGTTGCTTTGGTTTTTAAAACCCGATTCAATGTCTAGTTCAAAAGTTTCTTCAATAGATACAGAAAAGTGCTCAATTAGAAGGAATATTAGGCCTTCTCTGTCAATGGCTACCGATATACAAATCGGTCTTAAAACATGATTTATGTTCGCTACAATTTCCAGAAGGCCAAAGTGAATTTAGAGGTGATTCAGGGCTCAAGCATAGGGTGGTTAAAAGTGCCTCATCTGAAATCCCATTACGCGGCTTGATAAGGGATATATGCCGTATCGTTGATTCGAAGCAGTGATATCTAGCTTTCTTCTTAATTTAGGTTTATATAAAAAGCGTTTATTCTCTTATCTGCCACAATGGCTAAACGGCCAAATTCGTTGAGGTTTTCAAGTACCAGATGGTCCTCGATGTTGGTGGCAAAACTCGTTTGGACTTTTAAGTATCAGTGACTCTCTTATCTGCCACAACGGCCGGATGGCCAAACTCGTTGGGACT
>NW_019213661.1:271694-377601 GCF_002532875.2 Varroa jacobsoni
CAATGTAATACAATTTCTTGAGCTCCTTAGCGGTGTCTTGAAAGCTTTCAAAAAGATCCACCTAAATGCCAGGAAAATGTATCTCTAGGCTGCACTTAAAGGCTGTAAATGAATAAGATACCGTTGTCTATTATTTCTTATTTCTTAAACAAACTAGCAGGATATTCCAGAACACTGCTCATTTTTGATAATGAGCCATTATGATGTGCTTTTTTGTTGAGTAAGTAAATTAGTTATTAGGTCAACACCCATCAATCTCGTCACCGTGAATCTAAGGCAATTCGATTGTTAACTTAAAACAGCACACTAATGAATGTAAGCAAGCACTGCAGTAGGCACATATCATTGTATACAGAACAAAGAAAAGGAGAAAGTCACGAAAAATTTTGTTTCACATACAGCCTAATTCCTAAAAAAAAAGGCTGCACGTCTTCGCATAGATAAAAAAAGAAAGCAAAATGCGCTGCGAGTCTCATAGGCAACGTACCTGGTTTGCAATATTAGCTGGGAACAACAGAAATTGAGTTAAGGACTTCCTACACAAACATCAAAAAAGTGTGTTTCGAAAAAGTAGAGTGAAAAATGCTTGATCGAATATAAGCGTACCTCACCTACACATTTTGGATGATAGATCAAATTTTATATATGAAAGAGGTTACTTTTTTTAACCACCATTCAACTCCTCAAATAGGGAACTTTGTCAAACATGCCTGGAGCGCAACATAAAAGCTCTGACAGAAGCACCAGTAAGTACAGCACAAAAACAGCACAGTTACGCTATACAAATCTGTCTATTTATTCAACTGGCAGGAAGCATCTTATAGGAAACATAATTTGTACTCGCATGAAGTCGAAGACCTCAATAAAGAAAACCTAGCATACTGTCATTAGCAACTTACAGTCAATTAGACTATGATTATTTTAGTATGACTATCATTTTCTCGGCATTATATAATACACCCATATTCGTAATGTCTTCGCTACTATGATAAGTCAAAAGCATGCTTTTCTGTTTTTTGTTTCATAGACCTCCACCGCCCGCACGACTGTAGCGTCTGAAAATGCCTAAAAAAGCTTGAACATGAAAGCAAATAGTTTGCCTTTTTCCACCCCTAGCCTATTTTTATTTGACTAGAGGAAGATTACTGTTAACATTGAAACAATAGATTACATCCCGAGACGGTCCAAAGCCAAACTTTGGTAATTATCCCAGATATTGGTCCAAGGGGATTCAAATTTGAATAGTGAACTTCACTTATAGAAAGCGCTAGATGTGCGTGTAGGGGTTATTTTGCTATATAAGTGAAGAGAATTGCTTATATTAGAATCTGAGTTACGATTTTAAACAAGCTGGTGATATCTGAATTCTGCATCATCGAGATGTTGGTCAGAACAGTTGGAAGAATAAGTAGTATTCCCTTAGGTCTAAGGAAGACCTTTTGAAGTTATGCGCATGACCATATGACAACAGTTATTGTCTGCTCATTTACAAAGCCATTTATAATTAAATGCTTTTTTTAAAAATAAAAAAAAAGAAAATTTTAAATACACTTATATTCTGGCACAGTGTTATGCTTAAGGTGTCCCGAAGCGCTACATCAGTAACTGTTACATTGCATTTTATGGAGAATAAACAACAGGTTAACTACCAAACACGGATAGTTCAAATGTTCGAAGTTTGCTTTCAGATGGGACAGCCATAAGCATGATAGGACCTGATAATATTATATACTTTTAAGCTGTGTGACAATATTTCTAATATGCTAATATATACTTTAGGATTGTTTATGGAAAGTTTAGTTAGGAAGAGGAAACATATCTTTGCGTATACTTACTTGCTTTTAAGAGGTTAAAAAGCTGGTGGGGTTAATATTACAGTTTCTGTAGAAGAGTACTATAACAAGAAGTAGATCCTTTCTTGCAAGGAAGAGAGGTATTCCCGCCTGCAGCCATACACGTGTGACATACATCCATACAAATACACATGCTGATGGATGAAGGGCCATTTGAGATGAATGGGGTTAACGACGAAGTTTACGTAAGTGCGTGGTTGGGAATGTCAAAAGAGGCAGAAGAGACCACAGTTGGTTATGAGTGTGCCATTTTCTGCAAAGGTATTGCAAGTCTGAGACAGAGGGCCGTGATGATACAGCAACGAGCTGAACCGTGACGTCTCAGGTTTATTAAGTTATTGATCGTTAATAATTGTTTGACGTATACTGATAACACACACATTTAATGTTAGCCTTAGCGTTGTTAGTATACAGGTTTAACACTAGTGAAGAGAAGGTGGGAAAAAATATGCGGGCTCATAGCGAACATAAATGAAAAAAAATGTAAATCCATAAAGCTTTTTAATGAACTGTGCAGTTATGATATAAATAATACAGTAGATACTGTCTACCCTTCTATCTTTTGGTTTTATTTAAACTTTGAGCCTATATGCATCTCTTAGTGGTAGTGGATACCCAAAAAACGGCTACAGTATCGCAATTACAATCAGTGAGATTAGTTCAGCATTTTCTAAGAAGTCTGTTTAAAAAGTCTTCTTTACGACTACATTGAGGTGCAACAAATTAGGTGCGTTTCCTTGCTTTACTAATGTAATTGTTAATCTTACATTTGTTGCGCTCAATGATATAGAGCCGGTCGAGATCGAATCCTATAAAAGAACGGAGAGACAGTACGCCACTCACAAGTTAATAAGTTCAGCAATAAATTGAATTGATTTGTTTGGCAAATGTGAGTCGGGTTTTTGTGTGGAGTGCCCTCTTAGAGATTTTCAAGCCAAAATAGTGACATTACTAGTTATATGATCCGATCTTATCCGAGCTTATCTATTGACAACTGGCAATATAATAGCTATAAAAACCCTCACCTCTATGAAGGACCAGATTCTTTGTTATTACATGTAACTGGCATTCGTTTATTTTAATTCTAGGCGCACAAAACCCTTTATAGGTGCAACAATAGAAATACTCAAGCAACTGTACACAACTCTACCGTTCAAACGTAAACAACATGGCTTCATTCAGTATTTTGTTTTTCTTTAATTTCAGTACTCCTCTGTCAACACTTCAGAATGCTTAGGTGCTGCAAACGACGTTTCTTATTATCAAATCACTGGAAGGGTAAATTATATATATAAAGCACTGCAAATGATTCTGTACTCCTGATTGCATCACGTTACACAATCGTTCTAGGAAATACTATGATACATAAATACTATTAACTTTCAAAAAAAAAAGCTTATTGTGGTACTAATGACAGTTTCGAAAATTATTACGGTGCTTTGCTCATGCGGTAGTTGACAATAATTATTGGAACCAGAAACGTGCGAATTGGTTGGCAAATGTAAGGTTTTCGTAAGATATAAGCTACGTAGCAGTTCAGCTGTATACTATACTTTCAGTCGATGCGTCTTTTGCCTTTCGTCTTTGTCCCTCCGATTAGACGACTGCTTGCAGTAAGACCTTGAAGCCAATAGCACGCAATCGAATATTTTAATAGTTTCAGTTTGAAAACAAATTATTTTTTTCAGTTTTTTAAAGCTGCTTTGGTCTAGATGACTTCTCATGAATTTCCCTTTTTATGCACCTTAAGCAGAATAGTATTCCCCTTAAGCAGAATAGTATTCCATATTTATAAAGATGAATAAGATGGTTTAGTAAGTCAAGCCGATGTTCCACGAAGCCGCGATTGAACCCAGTTTGATCCATATATGGCATAATTCGTATGCTTGATGACACAAACCTCGAACATAAGGTTTGCAAATAAAAAAAACAATTAAATGAAAAACAAGTTTGTGCTTTAGTACTTCCCGCATGTTTCTGGAACTCAGTTTCGGAAAACTCGTAAAAAAAGTTTTAAGCCTATAGTTCACTTTTTATATAGTTAACATGAGAATATGATTGTAAATTCATGATGTAAATGTAAGGACGAATGTAAGCGTACACATAAGATTGTATGGCGTTCAATACCTTGTTCTCGTAACCAGACGCCAAGCAGCTGCCACACGAGAGCACCACAAGCGGCCGCAAAGAAACCCCGCCAGTAATTGCGGACCGCAAAAAACACTGATGTTACCTCGATACTGAATAAGACACCTGAAAATGGTAGAATATAACAATTTTCGACCATCACATGAAATGAAATTATAATTAACTCTGCACAGTTAATATATTTTCGTAAAATAAAATTTGTGATCAATGTGTAATGATATGACTATGAATCCAATAAAACTGTGTGAAGCATAGTAATTTTCGTTAGCACCAATTCAGACAAAGCGAAATCAGGGTTCCTTTTGATGAAACCTACAGCGGGTGCTATGTACGGAACTATTTACAATATATTGCAGTATTCTGATTGCTATTCAGACGGGATCCATCAACAACAGTCGTGAGCCTAACAAAAATAATAAATGTAGGCGCCAAAATCGTATTGTATGTCAATATGAGGCACCTCCATGTACATGTGTCGTCTATTAAAGTGCTTCGTATGAGCTACATGAATTACAATCGTAGTCATGCAAACCTTTGTTAGACGCTTTGTTCACGGTTACAAAACGTCCGATATTCTTATAAAGTTGGACTTAATATAACAAACAGTATAACATTAGTTACATGAACGTCAGAGGTAGATTCGGTGGAACCACGATCATCATATCTTCAATGGATACTCCTATTAGAATTACCCTATTTCCAAAATAGTATTCATATTTCTTTTTGTTTGAGCAGGTAAAGTCGCACTTACTACACTTATTAAATAATTGATTGTGCATATCCCGTCACTACTTTTCTACTCTATTCATAGTCCCTTACGATTGTTCTCCGCTGAAGGGATTAACTGAAGGCTTACAGAGTTCGAGTTCATTTGCATGAACTTTGCATGGACCCATATGCAAAAAAAACTTTTTATCAACACCGTCAAAAAGTAATTCACCTTGAGGTCAGTTGCTCGCTGAAATTCTATCAGTTAAAATTGTAAGGGCAACTCTATATTATTAGGTTGCAAAGAAAATGTTCGTAACAGTTGTTAATAACGTAGTGTTTTTTCTGTACTAATATACTTATTGAACATCAATTGTTGTCCACGACTTATATACCGTTCGAAAACATTTTTCCCGCTCTATCTCTGTGGGCTTTGGCGGTGTCGTGTTGTAACTGCAACTTCAGTACCATAGAACTCTTCAAAGATGGGTGTTTCAGGTAAAAAAAAAATACATATTCAGCACTTTTTGCACTGTGCAATTGATCGAGAACAAAACGCTACCAAAAGAGCCCGAGATAGTTGCCTGGTATATGGTAACGACGTTATGGCTGAAATAAATGCTCAAGAGTAATTTTATTGAGCCCGAAAATGGTACTTGGGGCCTGGAAAATGCCTCCCGCTTTGGCCGACCGTCTGGGCTTGATGACAACCACTGAAGCCACTTTGGAAAGAAATATAACCGACAAACAACCCGAGAATTGGCCAAAAGATTGGCTACAACCACACGACCGTTGTTAGCCACCTTAAGGCCTATGAAGTTATTCAGGAATGCTTGGCGACCTCTTGAATTTCCTGACTCCGGGAAAGCATTATGGCCGTTCAACATCTCGCCCGGTATCAAACGTTCCACGGCCGCGATGATCGATTTTATACAGATATCTCACTAGCAGTGAGAAACGGTGCCTGTATGTCGACATGAACTACAGACCGAAATGAGTCTAGTAGAGGAGCTGAGGTCCAGGGTTCACCCATATCTTTAACCAAAAAAAAAAAGGTATGGCTTGCGTTTAGTGCGATTGCAAAAACCTGATTCACTGGGAATTGCTTTCTAAATGTTTTAAGTCAAGCACTTTGTTAGGCAGAAGTTATTTTCTGCAAATCATATAGTTTACTGGCCGAATTGCACCGAGTCAACAAGGCAATTCAAGAAAACAAATTCGGCAAACGAGGTCAGACAATCTTGTTTCATGACAACGCGAAATCACACACGGAAAACATACCCGAACCTACCTTCCTGGACATCGAATGGGGCGTTTTGTTGCACCCTATTTCGATTTTCCCAGATCTTGCGACGTATTTTCACCTTTTTCGTTTGTTGGACAATCACCTTTGTGATCTTACTTTGAACACAGATCAACAACTCAAAAAGGCAGTTGAAGAATTTCGAAATGAAACTCGCCGCGGAGATACATCATTTGGTGGTAAGATGAGAGAGAAAGTCGTAATACAGTCGTAAACAAAATAATCTATTATCACAAACAAAAAATGTGTTACTTTCTATTCAGTAAAAAGAGCGCGAGAACTTCTACTTTAATACAGCAATGCTAAAGTATGTAGGCTACACATACTAGATTTATTTTTAGGTTCTGCTTTCAACAAACTATGAAAGAAAACCACTGCTTTTACATTTTTTTTATTAAACGCCTTTAGAGAATCAGTGTATAATCAGCGTAAAACCAGCCTTTGAAGTAGAGTCATACTTCCACATTAGACCAAAATGTGACGACATGCTTCTTTGACAAGCAGTGCAAATACATGGAGCTTAAACTAACAAATAATTTATGAGCAATTGTGATAGAAAGAGCATGTAAAAATGTGCACTAAAGAAAATAGTGCTTTCTTAAACGCGGGAATGCTTCCGCGGTCAGATACCAAAATATTATATGTTAAGCCTCCTAGACCAGTGCTTTGAATGCCTATATTGTTAAAGTTGTAATTGTAACCTGAAATACAACACTTTACCATGACATTATACTTATTGAAGAACTCTTACTTAAGCTTAGACTTAGTTTACACTTAGAAGCCTTAAGGCCTTCAATAAGAAGGTACACTGAAGAATATAGTGTATAAGGTTTAGTATTACACTTCAAATTACCACACCTAAAACAAATCGCACCAACTTCATTTGTTTCATGTCAACATGGAAACCGTGTTGACATGAACATGCCGAAAAAGCACTCGAAGAAACCATGTTTACATTAATATGTAACAATCGATGCGTCAAATGGCCAGCATTGTCTCAGACCGCAGTGGATAAGCAGAATGCGCCTTTAAACGAATTGTTATCTTAGAATTTCTCGGGTGGACTGATTTGACGCACTTACCTCCGAGCGGAGCAGCAAATGTGCACGCAACACCAACGGCGCAGGCTGCTGCTAACATTTCACTCGTCCGGGACTCGTTCTGCAATCGTTTTACAATAAACATTGTAAGATATATAAAATATGATGTTAAAAACTGCCTTGGAAATAAATACGTAAAAATGTTGATTTTAAGATATAGAAACTTGGGTAGTGAAGTAAGCTGAAACAGCAGATAACATAGATAGCTTACTACAAGTACCCATGATTCGCTAAGGACGCTGTATGCCTTACCATATAATGTGTGAACTATATACAATGATGTACAATATATATTGGTTTGGTACCGCTATTTTTTGTAACATAGATTGCTTTTATCTCATTCATGAAAGTATTTCAATACACATGGGATTCTGAGCTTATTGCTGTGATCGTGAGCTTGTTTATATAGTAAGAGCTCCGTATTTGGTCGAAAGGTCAAATGGTGATTAGTTTTTGTTTAAGAGACACAGTATCTGCTGTACTTTCCTCGTTTGTTGCTAATTATGTTATAATGCATATTGTACATAAGCATATTTTCATTCTTTATGGAAAAAGGTTGTTAATTCAAGTCTGACATGGTGTTCATAAATAGAGTTCAGAACTGACGCTAATCAAGGGACGCTGCCTCTTCCTGACTCTACCGTTTGAAACTAATTCTAAACCCAGATTTTTAATCTAGCCGTTTATTCCATGCATACTTAAACGATATTTGCTTCTGGTTTCTGTTGTACATTTTTATGACGGGTTGTGTATTGTCTTCAAAACGCGACATTGTTCTTCAAGCTTTCGGTGCGCAAAGGGATATTGGTAGGTCTAAACTCATTAAATTATTGCTTATATAAAAAATTCCGGTAATAAGAAATTCTTGGGTGATCACTGGCAAACAATCCCAAGAATGCAAAAGATCAAAGAGGTCAAAATGTCTGGAGGATGCACAAAACTGGAAGTTAATATTTTCTGCTCCCAACTGACTGTCACTTTCTCTATGAAAAAAATCCAGATGCATCAGGTGTGTTTTTTTTTGGACGATTCTCTAACCCCTTAAATCCAAATCCTACCAAGAATGTTTAAGTTTCTCTAATGTAAATTCTTCTTTTTCTAGAAGCGGCACAAAAAACTGAGAATGACATCGAGCATCGATATCTGGCAAAAAAAGATGCTTTTAATATTGCTGAACGCTTGTCAAACTTGTAAAGGTTAAATAATAGCTGACGAGAAACAACCCATTAAAGCGCGTCTCAGTTAGGTGTAGTACTTTGTATTTTCTGAAAAAACCTACATAATATCTTTTCGCCTTCTTCTTAGTCGGCCCTTTCGTAGGCAAACCGGCATTGGTCAGCAACTTTGTAGGCACGTAAATACTATAAATAAATCCTTTAGATCAACAAATTTACTGTTTTCCATCTATAAAGTTTTCGTCTGTGCTTTTTTATTCCCATTATAATAATAGTCATGAAACAGATTTAATTTTAGACTGTTTTTTTTCAGGCCTTCGTCCGTTTCGCCTTTTCTTTGTGTTGTTTGAAATTTAGATACGGAATGTCTTTTTGACTTTCCTTCTTTCTTCTTTGTTTGAATGACAATATGTTACCATTACTTCGGTCTTCTATAATTTCTACAGATCTGTTGCGTAGCACTCACTTATGTGTAATTGAAGCAAAGCTCTTTTAACTGTAAATATGTACCCACCCATGCTTTGCGTTTCAGTGCTACTTTTATATCTCAAATAACTAATTTTCATCATAGGCTAATAACATATTACATTACTGGTTTATCAATTTCATTAACGGTCTGTCTCATTACCGAAGATTTTACTTGGTACTGCGGACTACTGCCTTCTTATGCTTCGCACGTTGAGGTTATACAGGAAGACCGATTTCACCCCTGTGTGAGTCTTTCCCTTCTTGCAGTGTCACACAACCTTATAGTAGCAGTTCGCACAGTTAGGGCGTTAGAACAATGGATATTTCCTCAACAAATTGGATATCTGTAGGGCTGTAAATAACTGACATGTTTTTAATTACCTCGTAGATGCCTTTGAACGAATAGATGATTTTAGATAGTACAGTTGCAATGAGCGACGATATGTGGACGAAAGGCCCTTCCTTTCCTAAAGGCAGCCCGCTGCCTAACGTACACGTTAATCCAATCACCTATGAAAAAGCCCGTTTGTTAGCTTAAAACTCCGTAAACAGTTTCAAATCCTACGTATGTATGAAACACGCTACGTTTAGGGCCCGAGAGAGTTTGTTGGAAATAAAAATGAAATTTACACCATAATAATACAAGTAAATTATTAAATAACAAATTGCAAACTGGACGGTATTTCCGTCTCACTCGTTTGCAGTTTACAGAACCTAGAAGTAATGGTAAAAATGATACTATCATATTGTTCCCAGGCTTGGTACTTAGGATAATTTGGCTGTAAAAAGATTGCAGACTAAGTTTTTACGGTAGGGTGTACATGATGTGAGTGACTAATGCACACCTCTGAGCACATTGCCACGATAACGTGGACGTGTGGCCTCTGCTGGTTCAAAGTGTAGCGTCAGCAAATGTTTACTGTGTTATATAGCCACTATGCGCCACAAATCTGTTGGGGAAACTCCCGATAAGTCGAACAAAATCCAGGCCCGCTTTTTCCTAGCGAGTAGCTCTTCTAGGAAAGGTTTATCTAATAAGTTTTTTTAATTAGTTGTTGTTCGTTTTTTATCTTTGAAACTTAAATAATCACACATGTTTAAACCTCTTAGTTGTATCCTGTATTTGATCGATACACTTGATGAATGAAAATTATATGGTCGAATTGTTCATATTAATAATTTTCTTACTCGAGCAATTGATTTAAGCGATCGTTTTTCGTTAAAGAGCAGTCCCGTAGCCTCACACTTAAAAAGTTTTCACTGCCAGTTGTACTCAGTTTACAAATTATACAGATTAGCTTAATGTTAGTTGATAGGTAAATTACCTGTTACTACATATTCGTCAAAACACATATATTTGTTTATACTTCTATATATTTTGCAACGCAGGTAACATGTTGTCTATAATATTAAGCGAAAAAAGGTTAGTATGCAAGATTGTGTATGCGTGACAGTAGTTTTACCGGTATGTATAATAAATTATTAATGGTTACTTTGTTCAATTTAATGAGATATTATATTTGAGAAACAGTAGATTGGAGACCACCATCTGCACAGTACACATAGGAATTAAATCAACTCACCTTTGCGACGAGTGTTTGGAATGTAAGATACTCTTTGAGAACAACGCCTCGGAGGATAGTTTTCATCTCTGGAATGCCCGACCCTTAAATAGAGAATTTGGTTGATAAATAAAAGCCAAGGGAAAATTCAAAAATCTTATTCTGAAACTCTGATCTCCGACAACTCGACACATTTCTGTTGTGATGTTTTAAAATTACTATGAAAATAAAAAATCAACAGAAAAAATCCTTAAGCGTGGGAATCAAAGATGTATAAGTTCATAATTAAAATAATCAGTTGATGCCAAAACACGCAGTTTAGACACATGTTTTATTTTATCATTTGGATGCCCATTGTGCTAAATTGAATTAAGGACTTTACCTATTTAGAGTATGTAAAAGTCGCGCCACACAAACTCTACAAAAAAGCTATTGCGGCAAAAGCGATGATCGTATATGTGCTATGATAGTTAGAACGTAATAATCACTTACCAATTGCCTGTGGCGCTACTGTATGGGCAAATCCACATGAGAACAGGATAAGTAGAACAGGAAAGAAAACCCACGCAATATATTTTAACGCCAGATGAGAAGCCAGGTCGTGATATAGCCATTGACGAGCTAATCAATGAATGGAACCGATTATTATCGTTATGGCTTTGAAATAAATGAATAATAAAATGGCATTGGTATTCTGTAGGTATCTTTTGCTTTATCCTCTTAACTAGGGTACACAGATCCGTAAATTAAGTAATTGTATTGATCGGTATATATACCCTTATTCTGATATAATAGTGAAGTTCCTTTTGATTCTGAACTTCAAACTGTTCTCTATAGCAGTGTTTTAAATAAGATGAGTTTCGATCGCGAACAATGTAATTAGAAAATAAAAAGCGATTGCTATATAAACTTGATAATTGTAGTAGTGCTTTAGTGGAAAGTGTAACCATTTCCGAGCTCCACTAAAAACCGTACTATACCAGTTGGTTATTCAACTGGCAATGACAGAAGTTTTAACATGACCCAATTTAGCATACATAGTAACCTGAAACAAATACCCTAGTATTAATTAATAGCTTAGTGATACTTTATAAGACGACCTTTAAGCTTCACAGAATCTCAGGGCTTCGACTAAAATACAGCTATATATTTGTGATGTGAGCTGTAATTTTACGCTTTCTTTTAAGAATGCTTTTTTTAAAAAATTGGCATATTGTTAGTAGACACACACTGTAGAAATAACATATGGATATGAAATATACTTCTTAAAAATGTCTGTATTCCAAAGTCCATTGCGAATGAGATGAGCGATGAGATGACACCAAGCAGAAGAAGGAAAAACCAGTCTTCGCCACCAATCTTCGAGAAAGTACTGTTCCAACATCGTGATAGAAAATCTGGAAATATGAACGAGAAAATACATCTCGTAGTGAAATTTGAAAATGAATGTTCACTTTTTGGGTCCATTTGGACGTTATATAGCTCTCAGTCCGCATAATTTGCCATGTAGAAGTTCACGGTGGCATGGAATTCTTTACTCCTTATTTCTGAATAGATTTCTTTACTGAAATTAGAAAGAACAATGGAGCTAATTTATATATGTATGTATATATTTTCTTGTAGCATCCACTGTACCAAGGATACAACTTTTTTGATAAATCCTGTTACAGTTCTAGCAGAATGGCTTTCTGGGTTTTTGCTGTTTTTTTCTGAGCCGGTTTCTTCTGCCTAAAATTCGATTTGTTGCACGAGCCGGTTAGACTCCTTAGGCCAATCTAACTACAGCGTGAGCCTAAGTGTCGGCATCAGGGCGCAGGCACCAAAAATGTAAGAAACGGAAACGTCCAGTCCAATAACATACCGTCTGGCTTTTGCAACTGTTGTGAAAATCAAAATTTTGAGATAGGGAACGACAAAATGAATAAGTTTGAATGCGGTAGCCCGACAAATAAGAGCATAGTATTTCAGGATGCTGAGATTAACCTTTTGTTCCGTCCGCCACCTTTAACTTATACCCATTGCCTAAATTTTTCGTGAAAGATTTGGATGTAGCCAAACTTTTAGTCCACATTTTCTTCACTAAAATGATCTTTCTCGATGTTCCGTCGAAGTTTATGAGCGACCCCAAGCAGTTTAAAAAAGCGACTTACGGTATGGATACAGCTGCTTTGTCATTTTATATCCTTGTAACAGACCGACACTCATCCCTTGGCGTTTTCTTTTTTTATTTTCAAGCATCAATAAAAGAGTTTCAGATACTTCGATCGATGCTTCATCAATGCCCTAAAGCCTCGAACAGTACAGAAAGTATGCCATACATAGAAGTGGCAAAAGTTTTTCTCTTTATCTGAAGTGTGCTTAACTTTTGAGGAAGATTTATTTTGCCATTAAAAGTAATCTACTTTCCTTGTCGCGATACCCTCCACCGTTCAGATTAGTGAATCGGCCACAGAAAAAGGCATTCATCGACTTGGTTTCGAACTTCAGCCCTTACTGCTAATAGCTTATTTTCCGATGCTACTACTATATGTATAATAAATTCTGCATGGATCTGAGCAGGTGGTAACATGATAGAGCAAGCTTTTAAGACCAAACGGACTTCCGTAACTAAGGTATGGGCTGTCGTGCTCTCTTGCAATGAAAGTACTTCCGATTCAGTGACCATTATCGTTATTTAGAGAACTACTTTTGCTGGATTATTCTTTTAATTGATCTTAATAACGTGCATTTCTGTCTAACCCTTTCATACTACTTTGATGCGACGAAAAATAACCGAATTAACCGCTAATGGCATAAAATTATCCAAAAAATTACTTCCTTTTTAATTTATGGATTCCATCAATATCATTCGGACACCAACATGAATATAAAAACCAAAGAGCTCAGCCAAGGATTTCCCTATGCCATGAGCGCTGTCTCCTTGGTCCTTGCTGTAATCAATTCTGTACCTGCATCTAAACCAACGCATGCCGCAGTTGATGCAAATTTTCCAAAGTTCTAAGAACAAGTCTAAAAATGAATTGATGATTCATTCAGAAGACATATTTTTTTATTGACAAATTTATTTTCGATTACGGAAGTAGAAAAAATCTGTGACTTCCCGGATCAAATACTTTTGACTGGATGTTCAGTCTAGTTTTGCAAATGATAGGTCAAGAGATTCTAAAACAGTATTTTAACTGGTCTTCTCATCGTTGGATAAAGCCGTTTAAAATGAAGAGTGAACACGGAAAACAATTTTAAGCATCCTTTTCATTTGCAACCATGGGTTTGCAGCAGATTCCCGTTCTAGCCATTTGATTTGAATATATATAATTGAGCGCTTTTATTTGAAGAATTGATTTAAGTCAGACTTATCAAGTTAAAAATAGGCTCGCAAATAAAACAAAGTGACGCGTCATTCGAAGCAGTATTCGAACCGTAAGAATATCTTTTTTTAACCTGTAAACCTGAGAAAACGCACCTAGCGTACACGTTTCAAGCTTTTTGGCAAACTTCTTATTGAACAGGATTACCAATCAACCTGAGAATCAGTTGAACAAATCTCGACGTTTTAAAGATGTGTAGAACTGTCTTTTTACTGTTAATTTACTAATATTTAATAGTTCGTCTAACAAAGTTGCTTATAACAAGCCATCGAATCTGGTAGCTCTAGGTAGTTACGGTTTCACGTTTCGATTAAATGACCTGCTGTAAAAATGCTATTTACATTTTCTCCTGTGGAAATTAGTAAAAATGAAATTTTTCCATTTTTAACCTTAATGTAGACTTTCGCATGGTAAAACGTTTCAGTACTTTTTGAGCACGTTCGCAGCAAATACTTGAAACGAGTTTCAAGTATTTGCTGCGAACTTGCGAGTTTCAAAGAGTAAAGGAATAGCTCAAGCAATACTATTAATTATTGTTAACTTTACAAATTTCTGAAACATAACTTTGTGATCTAAGTTTAATCTTCCATATGCTTGAGTATAGAAATAACGCATTTAGAAATGGAGTAATAGACAAATTGTACTTATCATGTAAACAATTTATTTCTTTAGCTGTAGCACGCGCTAACGATCAGGATATTTTTTCGATAGTTCAAAGATCATTTTACTATCTTACTACGACCAAAAGTTACGTCAAGTATAAAATGGTTGGTGCAACAATCTGCGCTGTCAAACCGAACGTAAAGCAGTATCAGGCGTACCGTGAAAAGTTTGGTATAATTTCGATGTATAATATTACAGCAGAATTTTGTATTTTACTACACCAAATAATAGAAAGCAGTTGGTTCAATGATTTCATTATATATCTGCAACACTTTCCCAATGGAGAACCTGAGTATAGAAATGCGCAAACTTTTTTTGTAAGAGTTGTTGACGGTACTTACTGAAACACTTGCGCTGACACTCGCTGGTGTAGGGTTTTAAATCTTTATTAGAAAGTCTTTCCTCAGTCTTGCGTAACTTCTCTAGATTTTTTAACCTTAGAGCTTCCGATCTCGCAAACTGACCTAAATCTTCCTTATATTGTCCAAACATCTGGAAGAAAAGAAGAAATGTAACCTAATTGATTAACTACAATTTCATATGCATAAAACTGTCCTTGTTTTTATTCATGCCGTTTTTCATGCTAGTTCCCATTGCAGATTACATTCACACAATAAAAGGAAGCACATGTATGAAGAAATTCACTAGCCGAATCTTATGAATCATAAAGAAAACACTGAAGTGTGACATTCCAGGCTGTTCCGGGGTTGCTCCTGTAGATTTCTCTTACTTGAAATATTTTAGCTACGTTTCCCTCCGCTCACGCTTGAAAGTACAATTTTCAGGCTATTGGTTTGTTATTATACATCTCTCTGTCTGTTATTGTACAGTGTTGACACGTACAATCAACAGCAAGTAAATGATAACTAACATTTAAATACGAACTTTTAGGGACTTAATAATAACCATAACCTATAAATTCAAAAAAACTCAGTCTTAATATTTAGTGTTAATTAACGTGTACCAAGTTTCCTTCTTACCAAGAGCTTGCAATTACTTTACAGATGGTCCGGCGAAATGGACATCTTTTTTGCGCCTAGCACAAAACACTGCTATATGGTAAACCTTATTTACGTTCTAAAACATCCTAATTGTATATATAATAAGAATTAACGCATACTAACTCAGAGGAAGGCTTTTATATATTCTAATGTAACTTTTTACGTATTTTTTTCTCTTGTATGTATTACTTGGAGTGAGAAAAGCAGGAACGGTCCCTAGACAGGTATCTTAGTAGAACACGGACTTTGCTTCAATTCACATCTAGCCTTTTCTATCCGGACTAAATTTATTCTAAATTGTCCTCTTTTTCTCACATTCTCAAAGATTGTAAACTTCGGGCACTAAACATTCACTAATGACTTAAATGTTTCTTCTTTAATCTACAAATAACTTTTTAGTAGAAACCGTACGTTAAGCGATATTAATAAATGTGTACTTTTTAAACGGTTCATTAAATACGTTGAATATAAAGCTCTGCAGCGAATTAAACTTTGGGTTCTTATCAGGTCATAAGTAGCAAAATGCATGTGCTCCCCTCCATAAATCAAGGACTCTATTCTAGAACCAAGAATAGAAAATGAACGCATAATAGCCATGACAAACAGTCTGCCAAAATGTGCCTCCATTTGAGGACTCTTTTTATATTTCCTTAACAGGCTAAGACAGTTTCATATTAGCGGCCAGCCGTTTGAAGGAATATCTGATAGCCTATGTACCGAACGTATAACACGAAAAGCAGGCAAACATGCGCAGCGTCCAGCTGGTATATATTGATACTGAGTCCTAGCGGGCTTCTTCCGGAACTGAAGCTAGCATGTGTATTTCGCATAAATAACACTGTTGTAGTATAACCTAGTTCAGAGTGACAACTTTCCATGCCGATAAGTCGTTAGAGTACACTGTGTCCACTTTGTCGACGGATTTTGAATTTACGATCAACTATTTTTCTATATTTATGCCGACTAAGGGTAAACGTAAAATGAAATGTTATAAAAAAAAACGCCACCTAATGCCAAGAAAGCCGTACGGTCTTCTTCTAAGATTTAGCTTCACCTACAGTCAATCGGCTTCTGACTTGGCCTATTTGTGCAGCCATGATATTCAGTAATACTTTTATGTGTCGTCTTATGAATTCTGTTAAAGACCAGTTAGCCAGTGGAATAAGGAAACAACACATAGATACAAAGTATGCTTGTGTATGTTTTTAACATGATTTTTAATTCCATTCGGATGTATGCGGAAGGATCGGTAAATGAAGGTATTTGACGAACAAGTCAATATATATCATCCTTTCCGAATGCCAGATGTAGAACTCCACTTAGATCAAAAAAGGATTTTGGCATAGATTACGCCTCCAAAGGTAAGCCAAATACATTGAGCGGGCTCAACGATTTGGAAGATCTTCGGTGTTTCTTCGAAATTTTTATCACCCGTATTCTACTGAACTGAACCATGGATCCTTGTAGGTAAAAATAAAGCCAAATGTAAAAGAACCTCATTATACTGAAATCTCTTAGTTACACCGATGTTTTATGTAAAGGAAAACCCCTGTTACGGGGTATGAATTAAGGGGAATGTTACAATGACTACAACAAAAATCCCCAGTTATTCTGAAATATCCATGATAAGTGAAGAACACTGCTGAGGGTTACGCAAGCTATCTTTTTCAGCTAAGTAACCATTACAACCCGTAAGCATGAAATCCGTATCTGAAATATGATTATAATATACGACTATTTCATAACTTTCAATAATAATAATAAGAAAGGCTGTTCATGAATTGTTTGTCCTAAGCTCAAAAGTGCAACAAACCAGGTGATAATCACCTTTACGAGAGTATCATAGAGAACAATTATATTAGATATTATTATTTAGCTACACGTAGAAATTGATACATTGTTGGGTAGGGATTCAAAAGCTATACGGAAGCAATGTTTTGTGCAAAACACGAGCTTTGCTAACATCTCAACTACGTTATTGGTCATACTGTACATTAATTCGAAAGAAACAACAAAGTAGGGAATGCTCGTGGTGTATACTAACTACGATTTGTCACAGCCAAGAAAAGATGTTTACAGTTATGTGTCATGTCGACTAATCCGTTTTCTAAATTTGGCAGAAGCAGGGTAAGAAAATGTGCAAGTCTTAGAACAATCTATTTCTCTCTCTCTCTCTTTCTATATATATATATAAACAAGCTGATATTGCTTTGTCAGTTGGCAAAACCAAGCACTCCAAAGGTCTGTTAGATTCTTAAAGTTACTTATAATATTTTAGTTCATTACAGGTCAGTAACGCTTATCATGTTACGATTTCGTGATTCATGTCGACATGTTCTTTAGCGTCGAGTAAAAGTTGTGTTACACATCCTTGTTTAAACTTTCATTTAACGCTAAGTCCTCACTGTCCGTTTTACTGCTTTTACCGATTCCCTCGGCTCCATGGATCTGCTAACGTGAATTACTGGCATGGACGGTGTCCATGCCGCGACTGTAAACTTCAGGACCATCCCCTTGACGCTTGAATGAACCCTGTGACAAATTGCAAAGACCAAAGTTTCTGCTGGCCGCAGGAGTACTGGATGCACGCGACTTCGACCAATCTAGGCCAAGCTCGTGCTCGCAGTATAGTAACCGTGGGTCGCCAGCGATAACTGACTAATTAATGGTTTCTCCCGCAAAAGCTACGTTTATGCTGTGGTTCATGCTAAATGGTACCAATATAACATAATCCTTATAATATCATCAACTGGCTTAAGAAGTAAAGTTCTAGCCAGGTGTGTCCATAAAGCGAAATTCCGTACTTGTAAACGTGCAGTTCCAACAAAGATGATTAGCTCGGGGTACACTTCGTTATGGTGGTTTTTCGTGGTTAACTCGTTAACCAGCGCTCGCCTAAACTGAACAAATCTTATAGATGTTTCGTTTTCTCACTCTTTTCATTGGAGCTACTGACGGAACATCGAAGCGAGCTGGCTTTCTGCAACCTTAAATGTTAGTATAATCTCGTGTAGAAGACATATCCGTTTGTCGCATTCGGATCGTAATAGACATGCACAGCTTTTTGTAAAAATCCCGTACCCACAAATCTGATCGCTTGCCACCTTCGTTTCATGGTCAGGTGTTTAGATTTTTTGACTTGCCTTTCCAACCGGGCTCTGGTAAATATCAATTTCGACAGCTCAATCTCAGGAAATCGATAACTTAAGTGTCGCGCCCATGTAACTAGCTATTTAAGAACGCCACACGACGAAGCGGATTGGTTTACTTTCTAGGCTGGCCTTTTGAAAGTTTCGCTTTACTCCTCCATAGCTGTAGAGGTGCATTAATACGATATGTCAAACATCTCATTGGCCTAATTGGACAATACGCAAGTTATCGAATTGGGATATATTTTGCATTGTCGAATCTTTAAGCAGGCTGTTAGTTATGCTAGAAATCTGCAGACAGATCTAACGGGACGTAATGTTAAAAACCCTAATATTGCTTATTACAATGTGATTTTATTTTTCCTTGGATTTGTTATGTGCAGATGTTGGTGATATAATATCACATATCAAATTCTGTCAAGCTTAAGCACCGGTTAATCAAACATTTACACTGAAATACATTATTTACAACTAGGCTTTATGAATAAAAATATATTATTGTAACAGACAATAATAGAACAAAACTTAATAATCCGTGAATATTTTTGGATGCGTGAATTGTATGTATAACAGGTATTACAATAATTCACAACAACAATAACAAATCATACAGCAACAGACATAAATACAAAAATGATTCTCGGCGACCCACCAAAGGATTGTCAAAAAGGTTTCCACACTGACCGTACATTTTTTTTATAAATACTCATGCTTTATGTAAAGATACGTGGGGAAGTCAATCAATTATGCGACGATTATGGTGCGTTACTGTTGTACTAATGACTATACTTTATCTTATCTTAGACTTATTTAGGCAAACAAAAGTTTGCACACTTCAATTGTTGACAAGCCTTACTCTCAAGTCATTTGATCTGGCAATAAACAATGCACGCAATTTATCTGGTTCTTAAAGCAGACTGCATGAATATTACCGTATTATACAAAAAGCATCCTAGCAGTCATAAAGACCAAAGTTTACGGTGTATATTGTGCATAGATTGTGCCGAAAGTGGAGATAGTTATAGCATATTATTAAAAAATATTTCTAATGAGTTTTTTGCTACGTGGTTATAATCAAAGTTCTCCAGTTTTTGCCCGGAGAGGAAATTAAATACAACGAGTTCTCATTGGCAGGTCATTAACGGGTAGGCCCTTGCTAAATACGCCCCTGAAAAGGTTTATAAAGCAATTGCCGCCATAGGAAGGTTTACGCACAAGATATGCGGGTCTTATGAGGAGCGTCTTAGCAAGCGTTGCGCAGTCCGTAACATTCTAGGCTTTATGAAGTAAAGCTATGAAAAACAATATAAATACAGTACAGCTGCAAATGATACTGAAAATATCCGGTACCTTCAAACAACTTCAATAGCCATTACTATTCATTGAAACCTTGCAGAGGAGAAAGTGAAATCAGGCTTAAGGAGAACACTTTAGAGTAGAAGGAGTTCTGGGCTAACACATCAAATTAAACAGGCTCATAGCGCAAGGTTTAGAAAATATACTCGGCTGGTACATTAGATGACATACTCAGGTATCACTCTACACAGTTCAAATGCTAACATGGCATGGTTTTAACGCTACTAGTAGAAGATAATCAGAGTAAACGATAAACCAATATGGACAATATTCTACAGCGATGCAAAGAACAAAATCCTTTAGACTTTTTGGATACGACCTTTAAAAAGACTTTTAGCTATCAACAGTGCAGTAGATTAAAAGGTCCTCCAGAGCAAAGAATGGTTTACAAAAATGTCAGAGTTCAACGGAAACTACCAGCTAATACACTCCTTTATTATAAAGGTGCTCAGCTAAAAAACACCCATATAGATATGACGAGAAGCAACACAGCCATTATGGCCACAGGCGTAAACCCAGCGTCCTAACCTAATCGGCAAAGAGAAGCCATATTTTTAATTATTATCAAATAGGCAAAAGGACCGACTCATTTGGTTTTCCAATACTCTTTGCACTACAATGTATTTATTTTAGCAGAAAAACTAGTCGGTAACCATTTTGGACAAAATCATCTTTCCAACCGAGGTGTGGGGTTCCACACCACCTGATTAAATATGCCAAATGTTGATAAAACATTTACGTCGTTTCTGCCGCTAGTGACTTTCAAAAATATTTTAAAAAATGTTAAAATTAAGGGAAGGGCGAAAACAAGTTTATGATTTTTATCTATTCATGTTCATTCAACTACCGTCTGTACTTTCTAACTGGATTAATTAGGTATAGAAATATAGGCAGCAAAGCTACTACTGTACTATTTGATTACCCATTCACAGTTATAAGAACTCTTTTTGTCAGCGCTTAATAAGGGACTAGCAATACACCATAACAGCACTAAAGTTACAGTTTGTTAAGACTGTCTTTGAATGAGTCCATAGGATGGGTTGTTGAGAACCTGTGACTGGCCATATGATTCTGGCCTTGCGGATATGTTTCGAATCTAGTTGGAAAAATACGTTTTATATGGAAACCAAGTAACCTCGTTTGACGGGACTAAAAATTGTCCCAATGATAAGAACACCATCGTGCTCGTTTCAAACGCAAATAAATGACAACGGCATAGTTCGAGCTGTAACGATTTTGAGTTGAACACAAACTTGCAGAGCCAACAATCTTCTAAATAACTCTGTCCTCCAGGGGTACTAATGGTCGCTATCCATTGAATAGAACGATGGCCTTCTACGGCAATTATTTTCAACATCTTTGTGGCTTTTCTAATTCGAAGGCTGGACTGGCTGCCAGGCAAGCATTCATGTATCAATGATTCTTGACGAACATCCGGTCCGATCGCTAAATTGATGAACAAAGTCGTAAAGAATTGATACGCTAAGGCACTCAGATTAAAAAAAGTCAGTGTTCGGTTGGGTCACTATGTAACATTCTAACTTCTACTACAAGTATCCAATGGCTAACTGAATCATAACTGAATTTATGATACCGGGAGATGTTGATGGAGGTCTAAAAAAAATCTGAGAAACAACATTCGTAACTGTCAACCCCTTTTTTTATTTACACAACGAGTTTCGAATCACCACATGTATAGAACCTTGTGCTGCTAATACTACTATTAAGTAACAATATACCACATTTGTATATTACCAGTTGCTGAAAATTCATTACATTACTGAACCTTGTTACACACAACGTGAATGAACCACTTTCTGATAAACAAAGACTGATTATAAAGTACAGAACGTCAATGTCCATATTGGAAAGAATGGATCGTGTTTAATGGTCAATCGAAACGATCCCTATAGCGCAACGGATAACAAGTTTTTGCGAAAATAATTTAGTTTTTCAGCGAAAAAAGAGCAATCGTCATAAAAATATGTTCGCAAACTAAGCTAACGTTGTACATAAACAGGATGTCCCTTTTGTTAGAAATCAAAGATTATTTATTATATTACTGCTGATTGACAACTGCAATTGACTATAGCTGCTCTTAAACAAACATCCTTCAGGAGAGATCTTAAGAATTAATATAATTGAGTGGACAACAAGGATGTATTTTTTTTCTCGAGTAAATAGTAACGAGCTAAGAGATATTAAAATTATTGTTGAGAAGATAATGATATTACGATAATGATGGTTATGTCATTGGAAACAGAAGAAACGCTTGAAGCTTCGTTAACACATTTTAGAAAAATTTGTGGAAGGTTCCTTAGAGCACTTTAGCCAGTCTTCCACTAAAATCATCATTAAATTCATGGACTTGCTAATGACAAAGCATTTGGCTCGAAAGTTGACCGTACGAGGGATTGGCTAGAAGGGACATAACCGACGGTCTTTAAACTACTGTGATAACCACTGCAGGTGTTATTTTGGTATTCCTAAATAGAATAGAAATTACAGACAAGATACTGAATGATCCTTTCAACCAAACAGTGCAGAATCGAGTTGCACTCGGTAAAGCTTTGTTTCTATTATTTATCGGTCTCTGTATCTTGTTGCTTGAGAGATGATGCAGACTGAACATAAGTTTGCTGGGTTCCCTATCGTTAAATAAAAACTACCTACATAAAAAGCTTTTGATATTTATGCTTACTATGTCAATAGATTCAACGAGGTTAACCTTGGCCTATCCAATCGAAATCTATGGACATAGTAAGCATGAATATCAAAAGCTTTTTTATGCAAGTAGTTTTTATTTAACTACAGGGAATCCAGCAAACGTATGTTTAGTCTGCATTATCTCTCAAGCATCCAGATACAGAGACCAATCCACCTTCCCTAATCCACATCTCATTAAATAATACCTCTGTATAATCAAAGTTCACATTTCTACTATTTTATGTAAGCAAACAAACAATAACTTTTCTGTTAAGTCAGACAGATTTGCCTCCTCTTGAACGGTACCAATAAAAATAACAAAATAAATAAAGGCAGCACCGTAGAAACTGTAATCTACAAAGAGCGTACCTGAACCAAAGATAGCTTTTAAACCGAATTGGAATAGCAAAAATATAATTGCAGTTCTTCGAGTTAATATACTTAGATTTCAGTGCATTTTTTGAGGTGGTGATAACTTGGAAAATTGTATTACCTATCTTCTTCATTTTCTAAAGTTTATCACTTTCTGGTTTCTAGTATCTATTTATATGCAGAATTGTCTCGGGCTATACTTCATTCTTAAGACAGCTTGGGTGATACTCAACAAAATATCGGTAGAAAGGCTGTTCAAATATGTAACGATATTATTAATGCTGTGCAAAGCTTGTCCCTGACCTAACGACGAATGTGTGCTTGGCTTGACCTGAAAATGATCCTGGTACATTTATGGAACTATAAGATGACAAATTAAGCATAATACCAGGTACAAATAAATAGAACTCTCTGTGAAAGTCTTGAACTTGAAACTGAATGAAGAACTGCAGTTTTTTTTTTTTTAATGAGGTACTCATATCCAAAGAGGCACAGAATTTACAGTATTTTTTAATTTGATAAAACGAGTTCTCGTTCATTGTATGCTTCAGATGTATATTGTATGACTGCATCTGGCACGTATAATAGTTACGCCAGAGTTACCAGACACACTAAATAGCTTCAGCTTGTTTCATTCTAATCAAATTGCAATTAGATATCAAAAAATCAAGAAATAATTTAAAAAAAAATAGATTTTGGTTTAAAGTTACAGATAAATCAAAACATTGCACCGGGAGTAAAAGAAAAAAGTTTTACAAAAACATATGCACACAAAGTATTTCTAGAAAATTAACCATTTGTGATCAAAAATTACGTGAAACCCACCCCCAAAGGCCCATTAGATAAAAAAAACGAAAACCTTTCAATAAAGCCATCTCTGATAATGCTCTGTCATGAAACTATGTGAAAAATAACGATTTGGTTGGCTTAAACAAACAATACAAATGGAAAATAAGGAGAGGTTAGGGTAACGATGTAAAATAAACATCTTTTGTTTTTTGTAGTTCTTTCCATGACTACATGCAAAATTTACAGTTCGACGCAGAAGCATGATGGCTGAATCCTTACACATCGCCAACCGATATATAATATATTTGTATTCGATTGTGCTTGTATTTGCATTCAGTCTTTTGCAAGTATTTGCTACCACAACACGGGTCATATCTCATCGTACGCGTACCATGTTGGGATGCTTTTTAAATTGAATTTAGGTCCGCTTCTGTGTCACACGTATAGTCGTATGTAAGTTGCTTAAAGCTGCAAAATAATAAACAACCCCGGGGGTCGGGGTACATACATACGAGGATTTTAACCAATCTTTCTCTAACATAGCTTGATAGCTAAATATCGTATAATTACTATTGTCTTTTGCATTTAATATTTTTGCCTTCAAAAGCGTTTCAAGTTACACTGGTTTGCACCTTAATATATCAACTACCATCGAATGGTATATAAGGCGCCTTGATAGTATTAGGAAATTTTTATTTGTGCGCAATTTGCTGATATTACGGCAACCTATTAATGTGCTGTAGTAACATTGTGAAGCTCCGCGTTGCAACTCCCCAACTTTTACCGCCCTGACGTTTTAGGGGTATGCCATAATATCAACGAAGGGCGCTTAGTTAAAGATCTTCTTAATCGTCCTATGCCCATTTAACACAATTTCTGACAACATGATGCATATGTGCTGAGTATTTTTTTACTTCTCAATATTTCCCACTTAGCAAAATGGCACATGTGGCGGATACTATTAGTAAATCACGAAAGATCTTACTATTTTATTTGATTATTTCAAAAGTATACTAACCAGCGTGTGCTCGAAACCGAGAGTTCGTCGGCCATTGAGGAGCCGTTCCTCAGCTAAAAAGTCGTCAGTCTTCATGTTGAATTCAGGTGTATGTCTCGATACAAACAGGAAAGCACAATTAAACCTGGGAACATACGTCAGTTTTTCATATGTAGGCACTTAATTGGGTACTTGTGTGAGCCCAGGACTCGCCAGATAGGTCGTCACCCAGATGTAGCCCTTCGAAGCCCAATTCGTTATATATGGAGCCTACTATTAGCGCTACGGGCTCCCAATGCGCTTGACGATTCCCTCATTTGCCTACTGCTATAGAACAGGTCTGTAATCCAAAGATCAGTGGACTGCTTTGTTGTCCAGACACCAGATGCCGGGCTGAAAGTAGGATGTGGGAAATATCCGTCAGTATGCGCACAACAATAACCGGTGACACCACTGAAAGAAACAGCAGTATGAAGCATATTGATATTAAATTAAACGTAATGTCTTTCAATAGTTTAGCATTAATGCATATATTATTTTAACTCATGTTGCCTAAATGCCTGATCTAACCACCCATAGTAACTTTTTTCTGTGCATCTTTTTTATTCTGTACTGCGCTTTTGTTTTGCTGCTTTATCAGAGGAGTAAACAGAGGACAAAGCAGATGAACTACTGCATAATATACGCTGTTGCTGAAGTTACAGAATCTGGCGTAATCGATGGGTTATATTAACTTTAATTGCAGTTAACCACTGTACGTAATAGAGATACGAAATAAGGTTTACAATAAACAACAATTTTTAAAAAGAAAGAAGAAAGAAGAAGAAGGCAAGGAAAAATATCGAGATAAAAAAAATTGAAATGGACAAAATTGATTTATGAAACCTTATAAATCCATGTTTTTTTCAATTCCTACATTACATAATGCTTAATTAGCAATGGCCGTTTTTCAGTCCTTTCTAAATACGGAGCTGCTAGAAAACAACACATTACAATAATCCTATTAACATTGCAGTCTTTTTCCGGATACTTATAAGCACACTTGAATTTCCAATGTAAATGTTTCAGTAAAAATGACAAATTAAGGTTTAAGTTAAAATTAGACAAAGTCGAGTCAATTAGACAACGGCTTGAATCGTTCTCACCTAGTGCCTACTACGCGGCCAAACCTGCTTCGCCTTGATGGGCTTCTATCGAGAACAGATTTCTTCTTGTCGAGATTTTCTACGTGTACAATATAATAGCCAGATTTAGGATGCACAATGTACGGGAGTGGAAATGTCATCTGCTTATATAATGTTTCTGCTCCATCGTGTCTTAGGTTGTAGTGACGGAAACGTCAAAAACAGAGTTTTTTGCAACGTCTGAAAGTTTTCAACGTTGAAGCTACCACAACGAATTATTAAGAAATGTTTATTCTTCATAAGCATGTCTCCTCTTTAGCGAGAGGGGCAGAACGATTTGCTAGAACAGAGAAGTTCATGTAAAGTTTAATAAAAAGGCGTCTTCCTTTGGCTCCCGGTTCATTTAAGTCGGGAAGATTTTAATAATATACTTTGGGCAGCCCTCAATGCCGTTCCTGGTTGGCGATAAAGAATTACACACGTGAACATAGTAGAAAATCTCTAGAACTGTTCAACCACTAGCGAGGTCTAATGAGGCTACATGGTAAACGGTAAACTAAAAACACTCACGCTTTTGCATAATTCGCTTCCGGATCGAATTTTGAAAGCATCAACACGCAAAAAGGCTCCGCAAAATAATATCTTTAGATTACCTTAATAACCAAGAGATATTTTAAAATTCCTGTTACGTCGTAGCTTGAGAATTCGACCTTGCCAAGACTTCATTAAAACGCGTGAACCTATTTACGCGTTTTAATTGTGTAATACATATTTTGAAAAATTAAAACATTTAGAGGTTTCTCTTTATTTTTATGCATTTTAGTACTCAGTAGTAACAGGAAAAATTTGGAAATTAGGAACACAAACTAGGAAAACTTCGAGGACACTAGAGCGGCATAGGTAATACAGAAATTTCCGTTGAAATCAATAAATCTAAGGTTTCTCGTTGGGGCGATTTTTTTAAATTTCTTTTTTTAGGCAGTAGTACTCAGTAGTATCAGGAGGACTAAACATTTGGTAGTATTTGCTACAGATAACTTCGTGTTCAGCACTAATTGTATTTTAACATAAAAACATTGCGAAACAACAATGATTATGTACATAACGCACACATTTTCTGAAAGGCAGAGAAGTATATGATAATATATTGTTGTAGATATATAGACATCATGGCAATGAAGAGTTAAGTACATGAGTTTTCCGTCAGCGAGGGCAAAAATGTATCTCTTCGTCCTAGCTGGTGTATTAAAACGAAGCGTATTGTATGCGATTCGTCATGAAACATATAAAAAATATCGTCGTTTAATCAAAATTTTTAACTACGGTCACTCTATGTATTCCGTTCAATATACTTGATTACTCTAATCACATAAATCATGACAACGTCATATAAACTACGTTTTATGCAGTCTGTTTCTATGGATGTTAACTTAATGAGTAAAAATAAGTTGTTTTGAGCATAGTTATCGTCGATTATTTTTCACCTTTTTTGTTAGCTAATAAAACTTCGTTTAAGCGTTTATCATGCCTGGTACTCAAAACAAATGACCTAGTTCATAATGTTTATAAAATTACTTGTCTTTTGTATCTTGTATGTCTCTTATCATGTCGTGAAAACGTTACAGTACTGAACAAATGTACAAAAGGTATTGATTGATCATTTGTATCGTAAAATGATTCACATTTTGTGTACAAATGTTTTTAATTGGGTCCATTGAACTGTATATAATATAGCTGTAGGTCACATATATTGTGGTCAATCTATATCCCTGCTTATATCACCAATTTGAACATTGCGCTTTAGATATCCACCACTGCTCGAATACATCAACATATGATCAAAAGTGAATCTACAGCTCCGCACAAAAGTCCTAAAAGCACGACATGATTATTAAGTCTTTCTTACAGTTTGAGTTCACTTAGTTCTAATGCGTGCAAACAGAGCTATAAAATCTGTCCGCTAAACCTATTTAAATACTCTGTCTGAAAGCAGTTCATTGAATGTGAGGTACGATTATTGCTAATGTCGCAGTTTTTATATAAAAGGATTTCCTATCCTAAAATCTGTAAAAATAAAGATCGCCTAAAATATGCGTTTCTCATAGTCATTAAACTGATGACATCCTTAACGCTGGCAATTCTATTAATTCTGACGTGGTAATAGACGAAGAGAAGCCGTATTTTTCAACAAATACGCACGCTATTCTTATATTTACTTATCTTAAAAATAATGGAAATGCAGTAGAGTAAATGTATCACCGTCTTGGTACGAATGGCAGTAGCACAGATACTAGGACACAGCAATATACTTCAGCAAAAGACTGACGCGACTCATATTGCTAGAGGTTCTCCAGTACGTCTATTATACGACACAATGCTACGCGAATTATTTATCCAAAAAGTGCTACACTTCGTATTCTACACACAACATAAACGGTAAATAGTATTAATAAAGCTATGTCATAAGGTATTAATTTCAGGCAATGTTCTGATATTTCCTACTTGTCATCTAAGGCCTTGAAGAAATCAGACACAAGCTCATAAATATAATATTACATGCTAACTCTCTGATCGGAGATCTACTTTAGCTATAACGACTTCCTAACAAATTCTATGTATGAATTTATTTTATAAGATCTTATGTGGGCTAACCGATTTTAAGCATCCTCGGTTTATGTTATTTCGTCTTTATTGATATTCCTTACTTGTACCAAGGGTTTAATCAATCAAAGTGCAGTTTGAAAAGATAATGCTGCAACTGAGCCAGTCGATCAAGGAAACAACCGTCCCAGAAGCAAAGAACTATTCATTTGTCGCAATCTGTTAACAAAGCTTTTCCCCTGCATAATGATTATATTGGAATCTCAAGAAGATTTGAAAGCAGTTTACTTAGCGACTGATAAGGATCATGATTTCGGAAAACTAATTGTCAATTCAAGCAAGAATATCTGCGATTTATAGTAGAATAACCTATCAATAAACAAAATTCTATATTGCAAGGTGTATAGAAACAGTGCTTACTTTTTAAGAATTTATACCTGCTTTTACAAAGTTAATTTTAACAAAATATAAGATTATTTTGAGCTTATACAGGGGAATCGACAGAGCAACATATTATTGATAGCGTTAATAGTGGTGTACTATGAGGCCGATTGCCTCAGAGCTAAAGTCGCCGAAACTGACATGACTAAGTTCGCTACCAGTTGGACCGCTGGACAAATGGTCGATGTTTGGTCAATCGATAGAATGAAATAACTATACACATTGTTATGACTGATTCAGTCCACAGAGACTTTTAAGTTGTAAAGTTCATAAGTTCATTATATGCTCGAGCCTTTTAGTAACAACAAAGTGCACACCTTTTGGTATTTTTTAAGACGTAGAAAGAAACAGATATTACGAACGAATGCAAATATAAAAAGTGAGAAGCTAACTGTCAAATGACGAACACTGTTTTTCTTTTCATGCGTTCGCATTACATTATATTGCCAATACGTAAGTAGCATATTGTGTTGAAGTATTACTTATAGGGAAATAGAAATGCACGGAAGTGGCGAAGTTCTCGTGAAATTGTAAGGATTTTGGAATATTCATCTTTACAATCGGCTGATTCGGAACAGACTCTTACTAAGGATAAATATATGGACAACTGACTCTTTGATCAACTTACGACAGATTTTCCCAATAGGAAAAGCACAACAAAGATGCTGAATTTAATTGTTTTTTAATTTACTTCCTTATATCTTTTATATTTTATTTACGTTGAAGCGAATTTGGTGAATAGTTAAGGCTTGCACTTCGTAATACACCTTGTAAATTTAGGGTGGGTTTACCTGTATCTTTTATTGCACTTACGCATAGGTAAGTACTTGGGTATCAAATATACGATTTTTAGTAGCTCATGAACCCTGGGTTTTCTATACAAAGAATGACTGCAGCATTTACATATAAAGGCAATAATTACGTGCATTGATTTAAATTTTACTAAAACCAGGTATGCTAACGATTACTCGATTATATCTGTCACAGAAGCTATGCAGAACTGAATATGTAAATATACATGTGTGAAATAGTTCTAATTCGTAAAGGAGATAGAAGAAATATGCAGATTACCTGCTTTTGTACAAGAATAGTTAGTCCACTATATCTAAATGGAATTGAATAATACGCAAGCATTTTCTAATAACTAAGTCAAAGATTCAAAGTTTCTTCTGCCACTGCAAGGTTGTAACAATTTTATACAATAAAATTAACTGTCATTTGATTGAGAAGGTAATCAGGCTCAGGCCGGCGATGTAAATACTCACAGCCCGCTACCACTAAACAATACGATCCCAGTTGCCATCGAATTACTTTTGGTACTATGTCAATTGAGATAATAATGCTAGATTTACTTTCAACGGGAGGCAGTCCTATAGGTCAGTCAAATTTCAAAAAGCTTCTTCGGCTTCGGAGTCATTTATTTGTCTTCCATAAAAAATGTTCGTCTTTTCATCGTTGGGCGGTACCTTACATCCACATAAAATTAACTTCAAATAATCGAGACAAACTTATCGCTAATGTAAAATCTTTAAAGGATTATAGCATCATATGAGAAGCCCTAACATGTTTGTTTTTTGTGAGTTATTAAGACGTTAAAATCTTCTGAGATTCAATGTGCTTCAAAATCCCCAGATGACTACACATCTGATTAGATTTGATTTGCACACTTTAGAGAGAATTACTATGGCAGCCACTAGTTAAAATATTTAGCCCAAATTTGCGACGCTCTTAATGAAAGCAAAGATAGCGTAGTAGAAGTAACCTTAAAGGTTTGCTGAGAAGAATGGGATGGCCCAGCATCGTAATGACATGAAAGCGATTATCGATTTTCGTTATTAAGATAAATAAGAATGAATGCAGATGGGTAGCTCTAAACATATATTACGTATGCAGCACATATCGCCAGCCTCTTTCAAGTCGAATCTTAACCGTTTAAGCTTTAGCATCGTACTAATAGCAATAACGGCATAAAAGTTTCTTGAGTCACATTTATACATCGGTTTCAGGAATTGCTCCTTTTATTAGCTATAGTCTGAAAAATAATAGCAACTTTCAAGTATTAGCAATCACACCCCCTATAAACCAATGTCTTGTGTTCTACATTCGTTCAGTAGTTCTGCAGGTGTTTTTATCCCAGCACGAAAGAAACGAAATGTATCTACGTCCCCTGCAAACCTAGGTCACCCCTCACATGTCACTAGGTTTAGAAGCCAAAAACGCTACCACTGCACTGTAAGCACCGTCAACAGAAAAAAAAAACTTCTACAAAACAGTTTACGTAATGCATGACTTTTGGCTTTAGTGCTTACTTTACTAATGCGTGCTGTAGCTGCTACAAAGGACTTCGCCATGATGTCGTCTGTCGGGTGTCGGTACGCGATCGTGAACAGCTGGTCACTTAACATGGTGCGACTGGATACAGTTATATATAAATTCTCCGACCTCGATCACGCATATCATATATGCTAAAGGTGATAATTTATGTACGTATATATATTATAGGATTTTTTACATAGATTAGATCCGAAGTTGACTGTAATAGCATCGATGTGGTCAGTCCAACCACTCACGTCCAGGATGGTTCGTTGAACATGGATTTCCTAATTAGCCATCCGTGACGCCATTATGATGCAGTATTAAAAGAGGTGTGAGAACATGACAAATATCTTTCAATATAAAACTGTTTTCATCCGAAATCTAACCGGCAATGTGCCAATTGTATTTCCTTGTTTTTAATACCTGGTCTGCGGTTTGGTTTTATACCTGTTTGTTTCATCGGAATAATTTAAACTGTGCGAGATACTAAAGGATCAAAGTAGTATGGACAATTTTTCTTTCATGAGCTTACAGCGAGAATAATTACATTCATATATTTTAAATAACTCTCGTTATAGCGATTTAGGGAACCATCGTAAAATGATCTATTACTAGCTTTTCATAGACCTGTAGTAAAAACACAATGGGTAAATCAGCTGATATTATGTACTTTGAAGGTAACATGCACCGAGATATTTCACTTGTTACTCGATTGTAATTCTTTAAAATGCTTGTCCCTACTTGTAGTTTGTCACTTAATTAAGGAAGGGGTTTTACATTAGACGATCTTTAACTCGCCGTAGAAATAGCAAATGAAGGTTACATTATCTTTCATACAAATATGCGTGCCTACTCTAGTAGCCAACATTTGTATGTCCATTTGTCTGCACAGTCTGTATTTCATAATATTCAAGTATCTTAGCCGGCACCCGAATTTTACATTTTCGCTGTTTTGCACTGTTTCCTATTCTGTTTTGCATGGGAAACACCATAAATGATGAATTAGCGGTGATCATATATAACACAAGAAGCACACGAAGGCGGACTGGATAAATCGAGCTCCACTCGCTGTTTTACTAATAATTACTTACAGGCAACGGAAGGACAGTCGGCTACTCCATTAAACGGTCGGTCAGCAAAAAAATTACAGTGCAGTTAAAATGGTTCTTTCTTAACTTTATAATTTTAGCGTTTTATAATTTTATAATTTAGAGCTGCTGTAATAATTAAACGTAGTCTGCGCAAGCTTTTCCACTTTAGGAATACGATGGACAGTTGGACGAAGACTCCCGCACTGCAGAAAAATGATTCTCAAAGGAACGAAATATTAGCAAACTAAAGCCTTTACTTATAAAATAATGGGATAATAACTGAACGGTAAGAATACCGTCATCATGGTCGTCAGTACTAATGAAATGCTGCTACGTGTTGAGTCACGTATAACGAGATAAATCCAAATAGATTTTATAAATCAGAGGTCTAGTCTGCCAAAACCACACGGGTGTTTCTTGAAATGACTAAGTTAAATCACCAAATTATAACAGCATTACTTAAAATGAGCTGGTTTCCATAACAGGACTGTATAGTTTGCCACAGACTATGAGCAGAATTTTGATGTTATTCTCTCGACCACAATGTTCTTTCTTCATGAATGTTTGTAAATAGTGTTGGTCGACTTTGTAGCAGGACACTTATTCACCAATTCGCATGCTACACACAGTCACTTAACGATTAGAATATCTAATTTAGACGAAACGTGTCAGCAAGCTGGACACAAATAGCAATTCTTGCAAGCCAAGCAGTAGTTTCTCTTGAGATCGATACCATAATGAATATCACTGCGATGCAGAAGAAACAGTTTACTTACATAAAACCGCGCGGATACATATTTCATGCAGATAGAAATGTTTTCCTAACTATACAATGGTTTGTCTCACCAACGTCTACTGTAGTACTGTAAATTTGGGCGATTCGATGAGTCTTTTCACTTGTTTGTACGGTTAATAGTAGTCATCTATGACGACTTCGCTGGCATATCTGATGTGCTGCGGTGTTCTCTCCGTATCTGCTACGTCCAACTTTGAGCACTTCTGCTACCGGGTCGACGTCTGCTTTGCCAATTCAGATGTCATCGCCGCTGATGTTTTGGTTGCTGTGGTTTGCTACTTTGTAGTCGGTGCATGGCCTCTCATCCCTGCAACGGTAGCAGCAGAGTAGCAGTAATGACAGCAATGGCGATTTGTAGTGCCTGTCGCTTGTCCGTTGGTACAGGTTGGACGTGATGCTGATGTCGCTGGTAGCAATGGTGGATGATACCATGGCGCAATGGCTGTTGTGGTAAGCGCAGCGGAATCGGCGAGAGTTAACATGTCAGCAGTCGCGGCCGCAGCCATCGCTGGGCGATGGAGTGCGCGCGCTTTCCGCCGGCATTCCGTCAGCACTCCATTCACAATCCACGCCGCACACTATTCGACCCGCAGTACGACTAATGGCGGCATCAAAACTTATATTATCGCCGCTGTTATTGCGGGTACAGCATCGGTAAGGTAACAAGTAGTGATAGCCGACAACCATCTATCAGGCAAAGCTGCATAACCGCATCTACCTTAACTTGCCTTAGTTCCAGCGTCTGGTCAGTGCATCTGAAGGCAATTCATTGATGAGGTTGAATGCAGATTTGTTTGATAGCGGATGAAGATTTTAAGTAGATCTATTGATGTACCAAGTTGGACATCAATGAGGTAAACACTAGCATGTGAAAATTACAGAATCAAAAAGTAGCATTCTTATTCGATATTAAGGAGGTGATAAACGTCCAAGAAATAGCATAAAGTACTAAGCACTTAAGACTCACTACCCTTATACAAATATGATTAGGATGATGGCAAGATCAACCTTCTAGAACAAACAACGTTGTAAGCTTCTGGCAGAAGCACTCACTTTACGCTAAAGTACTGCCACTTATACGGTCTCCAGTTAGGCGCGGCTTTAATAGGCAGCTATGATAATATTAAAAATGGTAAAAAAGATTCTAAATTTGCTTCTTTTTAACACTTCTAGTGTTATTAATAGCGGAATTTTACTTGAAAGATGGGTGTTGTTGAAAATTCGCCCACGATAAGGCACACTGAAGCTTTTACTGAATGAGGATGATGCATACAACAAGCACTGAGTTTGGAAGCTCCATTATGAATAAGATATTGGGGCTAGATTAGGACCTTCTTTGAATTTCCTTGTTGAAAGTTGACAGTATTTGATTTTATTTGACCACGTAGGAATATACCTGACCACAGTCGATCTGATGGCTTGGACAACACTGAGGTTTTTAAGCTACAGAAACGCTAGCTCCAGCAGGACCATTTCGACGCACGGGCGCACAGTTAGTACATTTTGGCCACGGTTTGGGCAGAGGTGATTAAGCTTGTAACACGAGCAGTACTTACGTGCTTTGAACGAGACATTTACGACGATATACACAATTCTCATACATGTACACGTTAACATATCTGATGACACTTTATTGATACTAGAATTTTCAGTTGTTCTATCTCACTAAAAATCTGCACGACTTTCAATTGTTTGCATTGGAGCTATAAGTGAGCTGCCTATCCTGAGGTAAAACTACATATCCCTAAACCGGGTCCTTCGGATGGTTTAGTGCTTATCAATTTCAGCTAAAAACAAAGAAAATACCTGAAACTGACTCTCATGGTATAGTATTAGATATCAACTAGATCTGCTTTGTAACGATTGAAATATTGAGCTAGTTTGTTTGCTATACTTTGTTCATATAGTGCCTAGTTCTCCAAAAATTAATACAGACAGAACTAATGGGGTAAGTGGCAGATGCATTACCGCGGCGGTGTAGCGGCGCATTCACATGTATATGTAAACTGCAGCAGCAGCAACAACGCTCTGCTTGTGTTCCAGCATTTGTCCTCCGTGCCCACAAACACCACGATTATAAGCAAACTGCTTCATAGCTCTGAAGTAAATTTTTCGTATTTAAAGCTAATAAACGCTATTATTAGCTCTGGGACCTGTTATGAGTAATAGTACCAATTATTGATCATTAGTACTATGACCATTACTACCATTAGTCACCACGCTAGTAACCAATACTAGTAACGGTAATTCTATCTACGACCATTATCTGAACAGTAACTGTGACAAAAGTTAGTCACTACCTTACTTGTGGTAGTAGCAGATAGAGCAGGCCTTCAATTAATAAAGAATTTTCCAACCCATTTTCGGTACTGATTCGGTAACGGTAATACGTAGGTTGTTACAGGTTTCCGCAAATAAGCTTTGTAAATACCTACAGCATTACATCGAATAAACTAATTAAATATCATAAATTAATTTTTTCTGTCTAACACAGATGCGAGTTTTTTTGGTCGTTCATCGAGCTGACCTATTCTTTTGTTCAATGACTATTTTCGCACCACCATTTGTGGCACTTAAATGTTAGGCAATTTTTTTTTACAAATTTTCAAGAGCAGTCGCGTATTTTCCAGTAATCTGGATAAATAATACATTAGTCCAACGTTTTTATATTCGCATTCAGTATTATGCTTCTGTTCGGACCTTACCTAACAAACTGTCCTTACAGTATTATTATTTACACTTATTTATCACTAACTGAAAGTGTGGCTTGCCATAAGACGTTTTTCTGAATCTGCTTTGGGTCCATCAGAACAGCATTATTAGCTTGAATTTCTACATGAAATTTTAGAAAAAAAAACGAATCTATATTACAAGGTTCAGTGACAACACTGACTGAGACTTGGGAAGCGAAAAAAACATTCAAATATTATCGCAAACTGAAGAAAGTGTTTTGGACATTAAAAATAATGAAATTGAAGTTAAGACCTATGAACGCTCTACATGATCTCAAAAATTATAACAATTTGAGGGGGATGAGCAGATTTAAATACTTAACAGTCGTTTACGTGCAGAGTGGTCTTTAAGAACATGTGAAAAAAGGATCCTGAAATTCTATATTGTATGAATATTGGAAGGAGTGCACATCGCAAAGCAATGAAATTCCTTCCGGATCTGATGACCAATGCTAATCAATCAGGTTTTAACAAAGAGAAGTACTTTTAAACTGCTAACATTTACTTTATGAAAAATTTATAAAATTACTACTTCGTCTTTACAATAAGGTCTTAATATGGAGTAAAGGAAAAATGCAGGAAAACGTTACCTGAGAAGTTCAAAGCCAGAAGAAAAAACAAGTACCGCAGAACTAAACATACTGTCAGCGAAATTTTTGTACGTATTGGGTACATCTGAATTACATGGTAATAAAACTTATTCCAGTTTCAAGGCAAACTGGTCTTCAGTATAAAAATTCATATGTATAGTCAGCTAGTATCTATTTTAATACTGCTGAGATATTTTTAAATCCAACTATTTTATCTCTATGACCAGATATTATTTAAGGCCCCAAAAAGAATGTCTGGTGTTATTTGTAGGGCTGCTAAATCTTATCAGATGACGATGCACCTCTCTAAGTCAATAGGGAAATGTGAATTGGGTTCGAATCACAGTAGACACAAATGTTTCATAACAGAGGCTAGCCTCTTAAAGCAATGCTAACACAGTTCCGGCAGAAGAACTTGACACGCTTATATAATTCTAAATCTTGGCTGGTTCTATTTAAAGGTAGTATGTACCGTGCAAACATCAAAGTAAAGGCTGGCAACGTTTTTCACAAAAAAAATTATATCGATATTGAACAACCTACACCACAACGAAATTATAGTGCATAGTAAAATATCTGATTGGGCATATGGTGACGGGAACCACTTGCCATAGGCACATAGCAAGTGGACCCGAACTTGCTAATTTGTATTTTAGACTTCGGAAGAGACGACCATGCAGCTGTTCACTCAGAGCAAGATTTCAAAGTCACTTGGAAAAAACGACTTGCCCTTAGAATTGTTCTGTCCTTACCCACAAGCTTAGAAATAGAGTTATCCAATAGCTTAGAAAACAGTCATAAGCAGTCCACAATCTAAGATCTGCAGTACTTCTCGTTGTAGGGTCTAAAAGAGAATCCTGTAAGCGAAGAATACATGGCCATACGGCAAATTTTATATCTTCAATCGAAATCTTAATCATGCTTCTTAGAATAAAGATCTTAGAGCCATACACCGAAAGCTTCTTCCGAAAACCTGTGAAAATTGGAGGCTACACTGCAATATGCCCCGGAATAATTGCTATTAGAAATAATCAGTAAGGCACGATCCAGCTCGTACAAATCTGTGAAGGCATACAAATTGATGAAATTCGAATACAGCCTGCAATACAGATTCTTGATGCCTTTCTTTGTAGGGTTTTGCTTCCAAGGAGCCAGACCCAGTAAGCATGCAGCAAACCGAACGGATCCGAATCAAGGCTATTTTTTTATCACGCTATTATCAAGAAAGCGATTCAAAGTAAGGGGAGTAATCCGTGGCTGGGTAAAGACGGTGGGAAGTGGCGTCAATCGGTCACATACTTAGCAAGTCTTTAAAAGTTCGGTCGCCATTCCGACTCGAGGGTATCCGTCTTGAAATCGCTCTGCAGAATACCTTATGAAAATCAAGAGCTGTGCTCTATCATAGTAATGCTGTTATGTTTATTAGTGATTATGTCCCGTGACAAGCAATCACAGCCAAATTTGGGTGTTTCACACCGACGAGCTAGACAGATTCATGTCTATATGAGTCGGAGGTAGCCAAATCAAAAATAGTTAAACAGTGAAGATACTGTCGATTTTCACACGAATATAACTCGATTAATAAAACAATTTTACGTTAGCATCTGAAGACAGAGGTGCATAGTGCAGTTCCATGGTTTGGTTGTTAACCTGTAGTTAAAGTTCCCACAATAGTTTAGTGGAATGTTCTAATGCTACATCGTTCCGCATGCCATGAGCTTTTACATTCTACAATAAGTGTGTTTTATTATTATTATAATATCATGATTAATGAGAATAAAATGGTTTCATACAATTTTTGTACAAATTTTGATCGTCTTGCATCGTTGATTGAATGCAAGTTGGGTTGACTACTATATGATGCATCCACTGAGCAATGTGAAGGGTACCTTGTCGCTGTTACTAGTGCAATACTGAAGAACATAACCTTAATATAATCGTGTATTTGTACCAGTAAAATAATTTAAAACATTAGGTCAATTTTTAGTTTAAGAATAAGTTTAATTTTTAGAGTTGTCACACAAAAATTACCTCTATCCACTATATACATCTAAATAAGCCCTTTGAACTTTTTGAAAGCGCTGGATCCCAGTATAAAATGAAGTGTGTTTAGTCCCGGTTTTAAAAATTAGGCTCAAATTTTCTTCGTGCAGTTAAATTCTGTGGATTAAATTTTTAACTATTAAGCTTATGTACAGTATGTAACCAAGAAGGTTTTTTTCGATAATTGTTTATCTGAAAAATGCTTCAATTTTGTTAATTTTTCGAATTCACTTTCCGAACCTGGACCACATCCTGCCATATCAACCATATTTTTATTTTATTTTATTGTTTCTTTTTATTTTAACGCATTGTTTATGATCAGCAGTAAATGATATGACAAAGTAAGTAAACCTGGAAAACTTGAGAAAAGCATGGAATAATTTCAAGCTCTTCAACTCCTTACACGAAACCGAAATTTCTGCTAAATGTTTTTACCTGCCTTTCAATTAATATACTAGCTAGATATGAATAAAATGAACAAAAAAGGAACAAATGTATATATTAAAAAAAATTCACATGGGTGTAATACAAAATGGTAGGGTCGATATGGTTTGATAATCAAATTTCCCCTATCTGGTTTCACTGTTTGCTCTATCACTCGAAACAATTTAAAGACACACAGAAGATAATAAAAGTGTGTTTTATTTATTAGTCCAGGAGCTAAGATATCAGCATTAGATATTCTAGGTTATCTATATAAAGGCCTACGGGCAATAAAAAATAGTAAACATATTGCCGAGGTAGGGACAGTGCACAGACATGCCAAATACAGAACATCTTAAGGTGAAAAACTTTCTCCTTACTTACAACAGCTTTTGGATTACATCTTGTGCGCTAGCCAGACATTGTACTTTCGCTTCTCAGTTCAAACTCTAGGTGGGTATGCCGAAGTCGTACAGCAGAGGCAACGCCGTTAGCGTTTTTCGTAGCCATGTCTATGATCCGCGGTCCCCGAGTGAGTCCCTATTTCGAGTAAACTGCGATTTCTATGGTCTTTCTTACGTAGTTTGTAACGTTGTTTATATTTTAAATCGCTAAATATATAATGTATTGTAAGGTATACTCACCCTGTACTTACAGCTACAATTTGTCTTCTTTCTAAAACTTTGCTTTCTTTTGTCAAGTTTCGGAGTTCTGCATTGGGACATATGCCTAATATAAATACAATACTGTAACAAAGAATTTGCTTGTATGCTTTGTTTCTTTGATATATTTTTTAAATTTAACAAATGATACTGCACGGGTAAATGTGAGAATTGATACCTTGCTTGACCAGCGAACGCTTTTGCGCACCTTTTAAAAGAGTTTTGCCACTTCTGTTACCCCTGAACATCACAGGAACGGTGAAAATTTGAACTGCATGTCTCTATTCCATAGTGCAATCATCGGTCAAACACTTAGGGAGAACGCAGATTTCCTAAATACGAAACTATATTTGATATCTGAATACCTTCCCGTTTTTTAACATTATTTAACTATTTATTATAGTGTTATATTAATCTTAGCAATCCCAAGACCGCTTAAAAGCGTCTCACGAGTTTTTGTTTCATTTTTTTATTATCTCATGGCTAATATAGCTTTTCTTCGAATATTAATAACAGGCCTGTACCCGCTGACAAAAAGCATTGAATGAACTCTTTGAGCTTACAGAGATTCCAAATCTCAGATTACACTTTACCACCACCCTTGGTATCAACCTCAGCTTGAATACTTTCAGAATCAACTGCACCAGTAATTGAAAAAAAACATTTTTAGGACATTCGACTTAAGAGAAATTTAACTTGTCATTCAGTCGTATCGTAATATTACGCTAAAGATTCCGAAAGTATTCTTACATTCAGAACAACCTGGTATTTGATTCTCATCTGTTCAGAATACTAAAGAGGAGTGGAAAGGCCTTCGATAACTATTGTAGGCCCGTGGAGCATTATCCCCTTTACTTCGGCATGCCAAGATATAGTGAAGCATTTGACCCTTGTAGCACTTTTTAAGGACTATTTACATGAGCTCCTATTAAACCCTAACTTACTGTCACTTCCAGACACATATTAAGTTAAAGTTAACTGTAAAATTGTTTCGAAACACTGGCAGCCCTATAATTTTGAACATCTGGAATTTCGCCCTTTCTAAAGACAAGTAAATTTATTGGTTGAAACGTCTTATTTCACTGCGTCCGTTTAGCGTTAATCAATATATAGAACTAGAGAGTGTATCTTAGTTACTCCATACCTACTAAATCTTAAGGATACGTAAGATAGTCTAGGTTAGAAACAGAGCATAGACACGCTTCGTGCTGAGTACCTAGCTGTCTAAAGTAATGCTATTACATACAACCACCATAAAAATGCTCCAGCTAGTGTACTGCAGTGTGGCAGAATACAAGCGTTACACGCGATGAAGTAATACATTTTAGGGTTTATAAAGATAATTTTGTATGTAAAGATAATTAGGTTGTTGTTTGATGGGTAAAAGTACATTTATCTTCACTTTGAACCGCTTTAAGATATTTTTTTTGGTATTGATCTGAACTATTCGTTCCATGGGAGCGTCATTTGAGTATGATTAGCACGTGAAGCAAACGCAGATTCGACAAGAAGCGAATATATTCTACGTGGCTTCTTCAACATTTAGTACCCGACCTAAAACCAAGTGATTTGAGTAAGCTCAGGTTTTCTGTGCACTACATGCTGCTAACTTAAGAGACTCATGCATTCTCACCAAGTTTGCATTGCTTTAGTTCAGATAAATTCAAAGTTTGTGTGAAAATATGTTATAATAATAGAAGTTTTCAAGATATTATGCTTGCAATGTTAAGCCTGTATTTAAGCATATATAAATATATGCCTTAATACCGGTAGTCTTTTTCGTAAAAATAGAGGGATTATAGGGACTAACTGCCTTTTTTAACTGCGCCAACAAGTGCAACTCTTTCCCGGCTCGAACAATCTACACATGATTCTTTTCTTGTATATTATTACTTCGAGCTTACCTGTTGAAGTAGCATCTGATCATCATCGAAGAAACCGTCATCAAGGTCTACGCTGCCACTTACTAGGGACGGCACAGCAACTAGTCCCACGCCCTTTGTAGAGGCTTGAGTGACCAGCAGTTCGTTTTCAACATTTGAAAATATCCATGAGGTTGCAGTGGTATGATTGCTTAGAGGTAATCCTTTATGCATGAGTTTGATCGTTGATAAAACTTCCTGTGCTGTTGCATTAGTGCTAGCTCTGCCTATTTGCTGTTGATCTTTATAAACAGCATTTGCATATCGATCCTCATTTACTTCGTTAATTGTGAACAGAGTTAGCGGAGCCAATGATCGAGATCGTTTTCGAAGCCGTGAATGAAACGACATCTTACTAGAAAGTTTTTATGATTTTCATTAAGAAGATGGTATCTTCCTTTTTTTTGTTCACTGTTTTCGATCGACAGCGTATCCTTATCAATACTTGAATTTGCCACAGTAAGTAAGAAAATTAAGGAAAAATTATTCAACCGTTAACCTCCTAGTCTAAACAAATTAGTGCTTCAGTTAGATTCATACAGTTCGATGTTAGTGTACTCCTATTCCCTCTTTTCATTGAGGTTCATTTTTAAATGCAATATTAATTCTTTTCTCATTTTTCAAAGCTTGATGATCACGTCTTGACTTGGAATGTACGTGGCTAAAGAAGAACACTCCTAGAAAATGATTTCAAAATAACCCTCGTATTGCTAATGTCTAAGTATGCTGACTTTATATTCAATCCAGGGCTATTTCCATATCAACCTTCATTGAAATCTGTAGGTTATATGGTCCGTTATCTTGTATAGTGCACATTTACTCCATGCCCGTGTAACTTATTTTGAATAACTATTTGTCATTCTCGGCACATTATTGCCTGCATTGGTTTTTAACAACACGTACGTACAACAAAATCAAAATCAATGGTACTAGATCCGCTTGCAGGGTACTGCCGGACTGATTGGTTGTACCCAACCGTGTGAGCTTATAAGCGATGAAAGTTTTTCGCCATTCGTTCGTTATATAAATTTTCTTATGTTTTGATTTTGTAGTAATGAGACAAATGCAGAATCGTGGTGAATTACTTGTCGTCCATCGCAAAATATTAATTATTATATATTTAGGGGCATGTGGTCTGTAGGTTGCGTTTTATCGAATCATTTGTCTTAAAGGCATTCATATGAGAAAAACACTGTCCAATCACCGATGCAGTGTCGATGGGCCCATCAGCAAGACTTGGTCAACAGAGCTTCAAGTAATATGTGTAATAGCCTTAGGCTTCCAGATTGTTTGGTATTACATTGACTAAATGTATATTGTGGTTCTAATAGTTAGTTGAGAAAAAAGCGCAAATATTTGGAACGTGTGTGTTAGGCACAAATTATGAATACATCTAGAAATTCAAAACAAGCGTGTACAAGAATGTGTTTGTCTCAAATTTTCTATATTGAGTTCTCGTATAATGACAATAATTACTACTGTAGAGTAAATAATATCGGATTTGAGCGATTTAAAAAATACTAATAGAAAATGAAGATTTAGTACTCTTTCCGTAGATTGCGTTAAAGTACGATTTGTTAATTTTCCTGAAAGTACAAAAACATCTTGCTCTATAAGATAACTAAGTAAAATTATTTTCACAAGTCCCTTCACAGTCACAAACACTTAATAAACGATGGAACATCGCTTTGTATCCATGTTTCACAATAAAGTGCGCTTTTTCCGTTTAATTCCAGTCATTAGAATTTTAGTCTGCCGTATCTTCAGGTCAACTAAACAGCTAACATCATAGCCCTTAGCAAACACTAATAGCACAATAACTGTCACTTGCCCAGGAACAGTAAGGACACAACCCAATGAATAAGTGAGCACTAAAAATTGGGCAATGTCTGTTGTTACCGCTAAACATCGCCTATCCCCAGTGTCTGTTATCTATAAAACACTAACGTCATAAGAACTGTTGGACCCTCACAAAACAAAAAGCAAAGAAAACAACCGGAAGAACGGGAAGGTGTTAGAGCAGCCTAATCTTACGAAACAACGTAATTTTTATATTTGCTAATGGTCCTTGTATGGTGGAATGCTAAAGTGCTTGCCCGTAAACTCAGGCACACGCGAGGCAGCCCAGATTCGAAACCAGGTGTAAAAACACTTTGTTTCGTGCTGGAAGTTAGCTCTCTGAGTCAATGCTGCAAACGGCTGGAATCGTCCTTTCTATGCCTTTCTAACCTATTACAACAGTTATTTTCTTTTTCCACTAGAGGAAATAGAGCTAAATGATTGGTGACATAGCAATAAACTAAACTCCATTGAATGTTTAACGTGCTTATTTCTGGCATATTATTAAATATTTTCGGTAATTAAATTCCCTCTCAAACAACACAGGAATTGTGAAATTTAATGCGTTATTTCATGTCTTCGGCCTCCTACAAAAAAAAAGCCTAAAAAGTATCATATGTACGCTACTAATGATAGCAAAGCTCAAGGTAGTGTTTCAAGAAACCGCAGTTTATTGGATAAGCACAACCGGCTGATTGAAGTTTGTATAGTTTCAAAAATTCATGCGGAGCCTGCCAATAATAACCCAGTAATCGGGTGAACAAAGCGGCACTGAAAGCAAAGTCAAGGATGTATTTTTTGTCTCAGGAAATTTAACTTGTCTTTCAAACTAGGTCGTGTGAAAAGAATCTTTCAAGTTTTTCATTTAAAGTTGGATCGAAAGATTTTCGATCCTGGCTGGTGATAAATACTTGAAAAGTGATAATAACGCTTCCCAGAAATAACCACTGACCGGTAAAATCAAGCTTTGAGAAGTTGTCTATTATGTCGCACTTTTAGTGACCACGTCGCCAACATACTGAACGGTTATCCATCTTGATCAAGTTTAGGAGCTTCAATTCAGTTTAGACCTTTTTTTATTGTAAAATCAGCTTTAATATCTTTAATCGTTATGCTCTCAGGTGCATGCAAAGCATTACTTATACTATCAACACCTGCTATTCGGGGCGGTTATATAAAGCCCCTGTTGTACGGATCGTTCAAAAGAATATTGCCTCTATTTATTATTACATACTAAGGAAATATTTTCAGATTTATGGCTGTGATGTTGTGCTCGCATGGGATGTAGGACAACATTTTTCACAGTAATGCGTTTTAGTGCAACTTGATTCATCAATATATTTGCTACGGGGTCTAAATTTGGGAGCAATCAAAGCTATATTTTTATAAGAACGATATTTATATGTATATATGCACAACATGTTTATCAGTCTAATATATCACGTTTTTATTATCATATTATAAAGATGAGAAATGGCTGCAGTGGCTGTATAGACCGAAAATCAATTCATGTTATTCAAAATTAAGATAAGCGGCATTTAGCGTATTTCGATTACCGTGCACAAATACTCTCTGAGTCAGTCATGACAATGTAAAGCTTACCGCTAGGAAGCAAATACTGTTGACCTGTCGGTATTATCAAAGGCTTGTTCATGATACTTCCAAAAATGTTTATTTTCCAAAAAATGTGTGCTTTTAATTGTGAAATTACCAATAAAGGAATAAATGAGGCTGTTCACATCGTTAAAACTGTGTAGACTTTTTAAAGGGCTCAGTGTATTTAATGAGAAAATGTTCATATTTTATATAATATATATATATATATATATATATACAGCTCAGATCAATTCACGTATGATTAAAAAGATCGTTACAACAGATCAGACACATTTTTGCATCATGTCAACAATAGTCATAAAACATGTTTTTATATGTATAGCTCCCTTACACTTAGTACACTATAGGGGAAGGTGGGTCTATATGAAACAGGAGCTACATGGGTTACTCCTTTTTTAATTGGAAAACATCGATTTGATTCCTAATTGAGATCTTAATCTTATGACAGTTTTATCTTGTATGAGCACAGATTAGAAATTATGTGCAATCCACATGACTGTATTTTTGACCAAATTTTAAAAGGTTAGAGTGCATGGGATAACTATGTATTCTTTCGAATTTTACCGAACTTTTTTAAAAAATAAATATATAAGATCATTCACCTGAATTATCGGCCACCATTATTTTAATTTCATATGAAACAAAATATTGTTGACTGCCTTTTGTACAGAAAGTCGCCTCTGAGTAGAACTCACCATAGTAGTCACATATATATGTGTATATATATCATACGAAACTAACATATCGTATTTGAGGGCTTATATCTCACACCCATAGTATTATTTTTGAAAGAAGTGACGGTGGTATCCTTATAGAACATTATCAAAAAGAATTGCTACCGTTGACATTACCCGAACGGTCTGTTCTATTGATCAGCACTCAGTGCTATGCGTAAGACAATCATTTAAAACCAGATCCATCCCCCCTATTTGTACAAGAACGACCAAAATCACAACCCTTGCTTCGTTTAGTGAAAATTTCCGTAATCGTTAATCGCTAGTGGACCCTTAAAATGGTGCGTACATGCAACAAAAAACAATACTAAAGTCAGAGTGCAGCCCAAGGCAGCTACGGTTGTTGCAGATAGAGCCTTTTCCGTTAAGGAACCAGCTTGGGAAGACAACCTTGCAACGGTGGCTTAAAAGTGTGTAAAAAGCTGCAGATTCTTATACTTTAAATGAACTTGCTACAAATTACTAAGCAACTGTACAAAAACTTACTCGACAGTCGGTACCGTACTTTCATAGCATGACATGATTAACCTCTTTTACGCGAATTTGAAAAAAATATCCCTTGGATGTACAATAAGTTTTAACAAAGGAGCGATTTAAGTTTTCTTCGCAAGTTGCGAGATTTGAGTGGAATTATACAATTTTATTCTTTCAGGAACTTTAGTTTGGACAACACGTCTTTTCTTACAATAACGAACTTTTCAAAAGTGATTGCGCTTAAAACAACGAAACGGGTTGCTCAAATCAGATTACAAAAACACGGAACTGTTGTTACAGTGCTCATTTTCATGCCTGCAAGTCCAAACGCAATGCGGTTTTTTCTTTAGGGCGCACTTCAAGGAACACTTGCGAATGGGTGCACTCGTTAGAAGCCAAAGTTTTGGTACATTTGTTCACATATATCACACAGGAAATGGTTGAAGATTGTTTTAAGTATTTTATTGCGACCAATCGATGTTTTCTAGGGAAACCATGTCTGCCAATGGTAAGTAGCCACGGAACTCACACAGACCTAAGTGCAATCAAGTTAGCTTTGTGTAAGGGCGTCCACGTTGTTACATTTTTTGCACACTGCTCGATCAGGTTACAACCTCTAGACGTAGCAGTCTTTAGGCCATTAAGAGTTCGACTTCGTGCAGTTCAGACCTTTCTTACTATATACAGTAGAAGGGTCACAATTTATGGTATAGCCGGACTGGTGTATGCGGAAATTACGTACCATGGCAAATATCCTTAGGGAGCCTCAAAAGGTAAATACCTCTTTGCTTAACTAAAATATATTCAAAGAACGTAAATTTCTTCTTTTCAATGTCGCAGACTGATAATCAGCCGAAGCCATCGGGCCGTTACGGAATACCATTTCAGCGGGACAATCATTCATCATCAGAAATGGAGACCCTGTTGCGGACAGGCACGTTGTCGATTGTCACCCTATCGCAAGTTGCAACACACAGACGGCGTAACTCGTCTGTTGCATTCATAAAACATAGTTCCGTTTCTGGATATATCAGCTTGGTCACTTCAGCTGTCCTACAAAAGCAACTTTATTCAAGTATTTTGTCCAAATTGTGCTACTCCTTTGTATATCAATATCTATTCAAATTGAATACTTAAGAAATCTTTAATTGATACGTAAAAGCAATATCTGACCTCTCCAATCACTCTAATTGGCTCTTTCGCACAGAAACATTAAGCCCCATTAAGTCTGACATAAACGTCTCAAATTGATTTTATCTCAAAAACAAACGAGTTATTGGTTCCGCACCTTAGGGCACAAGATAGAGAAGTTTTGTCATAGCAGATTTTTCTAAAAAGCGGCATTTAACACATGTTGGCCTATTTAGTCCACCCTTTTAATACATTATTTTAAATTGTTATCAGAGCACGTTTTTTTGTATTGGTGTAAGATGCGTCAATTGGATATCTTTTTGACTCTTTATAGAAGCATGTACTAGATCATGTGCGAATACTTTATGCTTTCTCGCGTGTTCCGCCATGAATATAGGATGTGTCAGATCAAGCAGGTCCACGAACATAATTCGACACAAGATATTATGTTCAATTAAATAATGCAAATGTAGCCTTCGTCATGTAATATATTTCTGAATAAATTTAAATAACCGGTTTCCATCATATTACAAACAGCAGTTCTTAAACAGTGGGCGAGGTTACATTTTATCTGAATTTTGTATACAAAAGTATGCTGCATTTTTTCTGTTAACAAATTCTGCGTTGGTGTGGGATCCTGTATGGCTCAAGTATACACAAATAGGCCTACAAAATTAGATCATATAATCAGTTTCAGTGTTCCACGCAAGATAACTTCAATATAAAACAACGTAGTAACTAGCATTTATAAGAAATCAGATCTTCTTACCGAAGATTAGGCAAAGCAGAGAATCTAACCCTGGTTAATTAATAAGGTCTGGCATACAATTCCATCCGTGTGTTCCAGACGATAATTCCATCTTGAGTGTGTACAGTTTAAATGTCGTACTTCTATTTTTAGACTAACACAAAATATCAAAAGCACTCTGTGTGGAGTTTAGTTTTTACTGCCTGTGTAGATGCTACCAGTCCCATGTCACCAGCATTATTATAGTTCCTGCAACATGTATGTAGCGGGGCATTAATACAGAGCTGTACAGTGTGGAAATCCGTCCCTCTTCCAGAGAAAAACGAAAGATTTAGTCATGCTCAATTTAACTTTTAAGACAAAAACGGGACTATAGCTTTTTTAGGACTATAGTTTCAGGGGCCAAGTTCTTAAGTATCGTATATACGTATCGTAGATCATTTGAACTGCGATCAAACAGCCGTTTAATAAATCTTAAATACGAAATTTTTGCAAAAAGTTTCGTATACGAAAAACTGCCGGATCTGCACATCATATAATACTATTTTTCAAAAGACATCCGCATCACTTAATTTTTTTCAGATGATTTTCAGCCCACATAGTTTCGATTGATCTGGACGGCCGGCTTTGATATGCTCATGAAGTCCTTAATGTACTTCTCAGAAATTCTATAGACGCGTTTACAAAATTTAAGGGTTATGTAATTTTTCGAGCGAAATACACTTTGTATAGAAGATCTTATGTAAAAAGATTTATTAGATTTATTATTTTAATGTTTAATAATGATTTATTATTTTATTTAAAAGATTTATTATTTTAGAGTTATGTAAAAACTCTCAAATACTTAATGTGTGGCTGCGTAACTAAGAATTAGCAACCATAGAGATTAAACTGTCAGCTACTAAGGCAAACTGCGAATATGAATGCATATTTACTGACAAAGAATTTGTAGTACGTACTGATCCTAAACAAACATAAAAAAATATCTGCCATATCACCCCCTACTGTCCATTTCCACCCCTACTCCCAATAGAATCATATAGTGATAATTCAACTTCAGCTCAACTGAGCAAGCGTAACTTCTGAATTTTCACAGGTGGAGGTTGTTTAGTATAATTCAAATTATCGGTTTGAATCCGAAGATCACGATGCCTGGGTTATAATTATTAGCTGTTAATGAAATCTGCGTTATCACAGAATATCCACACTGTGTACTATCGAAATCTACGTTATACATTTATAACATGTAAATGTAAGGGCTTGGTTCTTGGCTTCTATATTGTGACAAAAAAGTTATTTGATATAAATGATTTTTTGTCCTTTTACATCCGTCTACCGTCTTAAGACCTAAGAAGAGTGGGATTTTCTCCTTGGTAATTTCTAGTGTCAAAAAAACTTTGCATACATTTCTTGCATTTAAGCTATGCTGTGCGTAATAGTACTAATTAATGATTCAGATGAGATGAATGAGATCATCAATTATGAACTGATTCTATTAATCGACTGGCCCCAAAAAAACTGCAACGCGACCTAACCCAATGCTTTAAAACGCTTTAATATTATAGATTGAAAAGAAGCAGAATCCCTGTCGGACAGCTGCTGAGCCAAACTGAGAGATTAATTTGCCTTAATAGTTGGCGTGATAGAACATTGAACATGAATAAAAGCTATACATGTCCATATTTCACGAATGTAATCTACTAACATTAGAAAAAAAATGCTTTTAAAAAGATAGACATAAACGAAAAACGGGTTGTCAAAAGGTAGTGGCTGTTATTAAGCAAAAATTAAAGCAAATGTTGCTTTTAAATAATATTATTAAATATGCGCCATTTTGATCAATGATCATCTACCATTTTTGTATTATACATCATATAACATCGTAATCTCTTGACTATACAACTTTGTTGTTTCTGGCCAAAAGATTGTGGCGCGCGACTTGTGCATTTTTTCAATGAAGCTAAACTAACTCCATTAAAGGAGTTTTGCAGAGACTGAAGCAGATGGTAGTTTGATAATGCAAGATCCGGGCTATACGACAACTTAGTTTCTTTTCTGTTCACTAGTTACTAGGTAGGTTTCTTTCAACGTTAGTGCAATCTTATTGACAATAGAGGTCCGAATCATCGTTCGCCAGGCGACAGCAACTCAATGCAGATTTTCCTTTTAATCCCAACAAATATTTAACATTACTTTTGTTGGAGCCAGTATGGGTTGTGTAGTTCACTTTTTATTTGCGCATTATCGACGTATGTGATCTACTTTTCATTACAATCGATCAGCTATATAAGAAATACCTCGATTTTGTTTCGCAAATGGAAATAAGACCGAGTAATTCCTTTTGCATCGATTCGTATGATACCCAAACATCTAAGTGGTTTAAAACTATTTGGTCATAAATAGTTTGTTCCGTTGCGGTATTATGGCTACTCACGAATTGATCTTACTCAACTTTCGCAATGATTCCATCAGGTTTTGTTCAACCAGGAGCATCTTTTACATCAAAATTTCCAGAAAGCGATAGAACCACCTTTGCGCTGTTTATTCTGATAACGCATCTTGACCACAAACTATCACATTTTTTTATGGTCGAGGACAGCATTATGAATAGGCTAATTTGGCCTTTATGACAATAAATACCAGTAGTAGTAGTAGCAATAGTAAAATATAGCAAATGTAGAAATTTCACTCATCTTCAAGCTTGAATTTTAGCGCATCCACAGTTGTCAGATCTTAGATTTCAGATGACACTAACCCGGCCTGTCTCGACTAATATTACCTAAGATATGTACCTTTAGCTAGAAAAACGGTTAATACTTTATGTAGTAACCCAATATGTAGTAGTACAAAAGGACGTCCCCTCATTACAAAAACTCGCGTTTCTATAACCCAACTACAACAATGTTGTTTTCGAAGTGAGTTCTGTTTGAATCATTCACGGATTGAACAAAAAAAGTTTTAGTAAAAACTAGGAAAACGAGAAGTAAAGGGAAAAACTGGTATAATTAGTCATAAATGAATAAAGCCATAAAAATAGTGGAATGGAAAAAGTGAGGAAAGATCATCCCGAAGGATCTCATATTTATTCTATAGCAATACGTGATTTTTTTATATAAAAGCATTCCCGCTTTATTGTTATTGTTAATATCAACAGTGGTTAAGGAATCCAGAGTCAATAAATATATAAATTTATTCATCTCTTTCTCGCATACGATCTGCATTGTACATACGCAGGGGATGCTGCTATTCAATACTATCCAGTTATTTTTTCTAATGAATTAGGTGAAAGCAAATGATCAGTTCTCTGACTAATGTGTAACTTTATTTTCTGAAACTGTGTTAAGAGCTCAGTAAAAAAATGAATACTAACTGCTATCAGTTATTGTTACCATTTAGCAGACAATTCATACGTTGCCCTGCGGTACTTTTGTAGGCGCTTTGTGTCGGGATAGTTTAATTTTTTTTGTTTTTGGAGAAGCGTTTTCCGGTTAGCAGATTTTGCATCGATAACTTCTAATATGAGTAAGTCATATGAAGTGTATAAGCTATGTGACTATTTTCACACCAACTAGAAGGTGGTTTTTAGCGTTCTTAAAGCGCTCTGGAGGAGAGTGTTGTCGTGCAACTAAATCATGTTACGACTTTTAAGGCACGTTGCCTTATCATTTAAGTTATTCTGTTTAATCAGATGAAGCCCGCAATTTGCTGCATTAACTTATCTAACGTATCTTGGATTTTAGGAGCTCATGATAGGAAAGTCCTTTCATACAAGATAAAATACCCGTAATCTTTTTTCGTAAGTATCTTAATCTATTCGGACATTTGTCCAGGGCTTATCCACAATGATCTCCTTTGTCTTTTTTTATTTGTCCTGTTGTTTGCAAGTAAGACATAACTTCTTGTTAAGTTGCTCGTAGTTGATTAGCTAGTTCCAGCTAAAGCAGAACTTTCGTCCAGTCATGCCTGAAATTCTGCGTTTTGGAACGCCTCGGGATATTGAGTCCGTAGAAGATGAGAGAAAGATTTCTTTGCAAAGCCCACAAAACCACAGTTCCTAATAGTGATAATCCAAGGTTGAATCCATCAATTCCGTATCAAGTTACCATTCATACAAAACAGATGTTTTTGAAACCACGTTCAGAAATGTTGCTACTAAGGATGAACAACAAAGGTTCAAATACCTTAGAGCCCGTAGCGCGATGCCGACGAAAATTAAAATTTAATTTTCAATTTAATTTTCGTCGGCATCGCGTGAAAAGCTTAAATTTGAAAGCAGCTTTAAAATTTAAAGCTTCTTTCAAATTTTAAACTTTTCTCGAATGCTATGAATTGAAACAGTGAAGGTCTAAGCCGAGAACTGACTTGTGTGCATCTAATAACCTTAAAGCTGGTTCACCTGTTCGGCGCAAGATCTCATCATCCGATTTCAGAAAAACACCACGTTGTTCGAGTCAGAATCAAACCACTGGGTTATCTTGATATTGTCGTAGCGTTGGCTCAAAGTGCTTCAATAAAATACGTTACTTTGGCTCGATTATTCAGTTCTTCTATACAAATTCAATACGACACAAAATTATCTTATCAAAAAGACTATTCTGAATGCGACTATTAAATACTCTGATCCAAGTATTTTGTTTTTTTTTTTTATAATATTTATATAAGTCTTCAAATCCTGTAAAAGCCGTATCATTGTACATAGAGCCACTGGCCGTTGCTCGGCAGTTGTGATTTGACTGAGCGACTTTACTCCGGATTTATACGACGGCACTGCCAAAGCCCTTATATACAGGCTATAGTCAATATTTTCTGTCTTGCTTGCGTAGAAAAGTCCAATATTCTAACGTTCTCACAGTGAGTCCGTCATACGTTGGGAACATATCGTGTTTGATCACTAACGCCTTTCTGATGAAGTTCTGAAGAATGAAAAGAGAATGAAACCTGGGTTCCATCTGGTTCATACTTATAAGTGACATAATAACATAATGTTTCGATTTTTACGTCTGGCTCTGCCATCAACCATTGTTTTAGATATTAACTGTAATAACAGTCCTGATCGTAATCTGTTTTCGGTAGTATATATATATATATATTGGGTCGATTCGGTAATGGTTGTGTAACTTTGGACAGTGTGTATATTGGATTCCCGAGCTCTCAATTGTAATCAACAATAGGCCAAAACCCTAGCAGTACGTGCATGTGGTTAGTCAGCCGGCTTCGTTTGCTTAAAGAATTATTTTTATTTTCGATTTTTTATCGCTACTGCTGTTTGTTGCCAAAATACACACCGATTTGCGACGCTGCACTTCATAGGGAGACTGGCGTTTGAGTTTTTGGACGAAGGATAGATTTACATCGTATGAAGTCATCTTGCGAAGATAGAATTCAACAGAGTCTGCTCACGATGCATGCGATATGTCCCGTTACATCAGAACGGTTATGCTTCCGATTTTTAGTCCTAATATCTAAACCACACAAGCTGACCTCTGACACCAGCTTACACACTAATCGTTTCAAGCGATTTAGTCTCACTATTATTTTGCACACTTCAGTTTATTACGACATCCATCGGAACTATTCTATATAAGTCATTATCAGTTATTAGGCAAACTTAGGTTTAAGCACCTTAAACACGATATTAGAGGCTCAATTGTACACTGCAGTTTATTCTTGTGCTTCTCTGAGTGGCTGTTTTTTGCACGAAGCCTATATTTTATAGTGTAGTGTATTTTGATCTCTTTGCTCACTACGGCAGGCGCCTACGAGTACATATACTCCACATACAACAGAAGTCGGGAAACACACTCAAATAACTGTCTTTTTTGTCACTTTGTACTCAAAATAATTGGACAGCTTTCCGATAAGAAGAAATGTTAACGCGTTCTACACAGAGTTACATTAAATTGCAGCCGTTCATGCAGGTGAGTATACTGTGCTAGCACCTTCATAGATTACAGACGTACGCATAAAAACTGCCATTCCGGTACTGTTGTAGGTACTTAAATTCTATTCTTGTTTTACCTCCACTGACAACCAGCAGAAAGGTCTTCAGCCAAAGATTGGCACCCAAGTATGTAAACCAAACAATGTTGCTTTTTGAACTTATTAAAACAAATTTCAACAACAGGTTGAATGAGGTCTTTGAGCCTGTCAACCGCACACCGACTAATAAAAACTCATTTGATATTTTTTGCTTTTGTGGCCACGTGTATTATATTATTCAGATAAGTTTTTTTGGCTACGCTGCTTTGAGGAACACCGATTTAGGTTAGCACTGATCTGGAGATACGCACGCTGATTGTCATGTTTGCCGCGGCTAATACTGGTGCGCTAGCAGGCTCGCCACAACTATGCGAGTCGGTCAGCTTTTGCAACGTGTGCGCTATATGTAGGCTATATCAGTTGAACAGAGTGATATTGAGCGCAAGGTCGTCTCGAAGCTGAAGTGCACCGTTAAGCAAGGCTTTTCGACGATGCATGGAGAGACTCTTGGCTAGTCCTAGCCTGAGGTTGTCAAGACTAGAGAGCAACTTTTGACCATCCACCATCTTGTAGTAACGCTCGAATTCTCCATTTAATAATATTGCGTTCCCACTGTATATTGACCCATTCAGAAATGGCATCTAAGGATCATCGTAAATCAGATTTTTCAGACAAAAGGTAAATGTTAAATAAGCATTCTTTTTTGTCTGAAGGAATACTCAATACATAGTGCCATATAATTAACATTTAGAAAATAGCTGCACTAGTCATAATAGTGGATAAATCTACCAATATAAAACATCCTTTATTCATTCAGACATTTCCTTTAGACATTTCATTCAGAATCGTAACCGGGGCCCTAAAATCCCAAACCGGCAGCATTGCATTTAATGTCATAAGCGGAAAATAGATAAAATGAGAATATCTTAACCTCATTGAAACGCATCTTTCCTTATATAAAGCATTACTATAAACCTGCTGTACTATCATCAGTAAACTCAAAGTGGGTAGTATTTTTGTAACCCATATCAAAACCAAAGCCGATTTTCAATGGATTGTCAATTCAGTTAATTTGAGCCTTTCACAATTCAGCTTTTACAGACTACAGTAAAATGCAAATTCCTAGGACTTTCTATTAGTGGTTGCCATACGATTGTTTGGGATCGACCTGTCCCGCTAACTCTAAAAATTAAGAGCACTTTTACTCAATACAGATCTTATATTTTAATATAAACAACGCTTATTTAGTGGACTGATGCACATCATCTTTATTATACTTATTCAATAGGTAAATATATATATTTCACGTTATCAACTCATTGAGCTGCCCTGGTTTCACCTTCACCTGCAAATCTGCTATATGTCACTAATCTTCTTAATTTGAAATTGAAATCTTTCAATATGATGACCAGCGTGAATATTACCTCACATCTCAGCAGCTAGTTTTTCAAAAACGCCTCTCACATAGGTCAGGCTTCTGCACATGCAATAAAAATTAACTGGATAATTGTAGTGGGGCTAAAGCGGAAATCTAACTATCATCTAAAGTATTGTGATTCATTATGATCCTGTTGATAATCTTCGTGTTAAACTAAGTTTAAAGAATCAATTAAAATTATCATATTTATAACACACATTTATTGAAATTAGCAAAGGTCATTTAATGATATGATATCCTGTTTGTGTGTATCTCTAAAGAAATCACTGAATATATTTCACTTTATTTTAGACACAACCGTTGTGTTCTCAAAAACATATTTCATTTTCACAGCTTTTTATAGTCTTTGAACAATATTAGCTGTATAAATTATATTTTACATTAATTTCTGTACATTAAGTAATAGTGCATTGAATCATAGACACATCTGACTTGAGCTTTCTAGCAAAATCTGCTCTATGTTGCGACGAAATATTCATTTAATGTATACACAGTTGGCATTTTTGATGTTTTGAATAAGGGTTTATCTAGGTTTAGAGAAATAAAAATGAAGCATTTAATAATATCTTCGACTTATCTAACAAGAAACGCTCTTCTAAGGAGTAATGGCCCTAAATGCTTGATGAAATTAACACTGGTACTCTTGTTTGTAATCTGCATTAACTTTCGAAAAATGTACCGTGCTTGTGACATATGAGAAGACGTATTCTTAAGGTAATATCTTAAGAATACGCCTTAATACTAATACTAATACTAATTTAATACTAACTTAATAATAATAAATACTAATTAATAATTAATTTATTAACTAGTATAATTTGCTCAGATTACTGTCATCTTGACACAGCTAGTAAAGAATAACTGAAAACCATGGAGGCCTCAGCTTTTCAGTGAAGAATTAACCTATGCGCCGACATTCGTGATGTCAGAAGTGTCTCCGATTTAGAGTGCTGTCACACCTGGTAGATTAACCGTAGACAACTGGGAGCGTGTGCAGAAATATATTGAGAGTTACTCTGCTCCTCGTATCGAGGTGCATAAACATTGTTGACGATTTAATTTGCTCCGTTTTCCGAACTGCACTGATATCGAGGTCCTTGTCCGAAACGATGTAGATATAACTGTGGGTATAATGTGGTCGCTCTATTATGTTTATCGTACATACGTTTTTCGAACAATTGGTAACATAATTTCTTAAAATAAAAGCAAACATAAGCACCTTTGACAAACCGATCTTTGGGATCGCGGATCCTTAATACGAGTAAATAAATATGTGCCAAGAACATATAGGATGTTCCAGCTTGACACTAAGCGGAAGCACACCTCATTTTGTGCTAGGTACTAGCTTAAAGTTGCGTAACCGAAACTGTTTTAGTTATATTAACATAATACATTAAATTTATCCACATAGCTGACCTTAATGCATTTCTGCTCCTCATCATTCAAGATGAACTCTGCAAATCGTCTGTTACAGTAAATGTTTAAGATATCTTATCATTGTATTATTATTATAAAGGTAAAAGAACCTCAAGTTTCTAATCCTATAAAATCCATAAAATGATAGCACACAATAATTTTTACATAATACTACATAATAGCAAAACACAGTGTTACATTAATAACTCGCTATCTGTTATGAGTTGTTTAAGTAATAGTATCAAGAAAATCCAGTTTTGTGCTAATTATTTCATTTAGAAGCATGTGGGAAGTTTTAAGATGACTAATTATAACTACCACCATCGTTATTGTTGTTATTCAGTTTATATTCATGATAATAATTTACATTATTTGAGACACATACTATGGTATTGTTATTACCTTTTGCTTATATATATTACATACTACTATATAAAATAGCTTGCGTAAGAATATAAATACAGAAAAATAGTAGACAGCGCAGCAGCCTTCCTGCCTCGTATCGGCGGCATCAATTTCGTCCATTTATCACTCAAGTATTGTATTCGTAAGCTTTATCGATAGAAACGACGACCACGAATCATTCACACGCCCAGTCGCCCCCTACAGCCAAGGAAAACCCAGGATCACCCGCATGGACACCAAATCAGAATATCGTCATCTAGCCTTGACCCACCGAAGCGCTCTGCCGTCAACGCACTCTCCATTCCCAATCGCCGTCCAACTAAGCACGCTTCACTTTTAATCTTTGCGCAATCGTCGCAAACGACAACAACATGAAGTACAGCAACACCAACTAAATATCAGCAGCAATTATCAATAATGGCCGCATAGCGCAGCATTGAACAAGTCTTGACTCCCAATGCCTTCTGTGCCGATATTAACGGGATACAGCCCCGAGCCGAATAAAACACAGTTTCTAAAAAGTCGCTAGGGCGCGCTTTTTACGGGACAGGCATCAATACGTAGTAAAAGAATCGTGAATGTCTTGGACGTTACTTGAAGGGCTATGTTTACATTACACAGCATACGTTCTTAGCTCGGGGGGGGGGGGGGGGGGGGGGGTACTGATCTGGTTGTCGGGTCCAGGTAGGACTGAAGGCTAACCACATCTTATCGACTAAGACCGCTGTTGCCTCTCTGTGTGTTGTATTCTGTGGGGTCGCCGCTTAGGGCACCAATGGCATAGCTTCGGAAAACATCTAGCAGCTAACAGCCACTACAGCTATTATTCTTCCTTCTTTCGAAAATGAAAGAGGCGACAATCGTGAAATTTTTCTGATTCTGATGTCAGTTAGACTTAATTCTGTCCTTCAGTACCGCAGGCATACTTCATATTTAATATTGTGCAAAGACGTCATTTGCGTGAAGATTGCACTCCGATGTACTTTAAACAGCAGTAATTCATATTTTTTTCCTGACACATTTTTGTCTTAAGCGCTCCTAAGAAAAATTCTGTTTCAGACAAGGTGTGGGAAATGGATTAAACGTTATAATCATTTCGGTGCAATTTGGGTTGTTGGATTGTTTTCTGATTATATATCAAAAGCTGGTATTGCCCGAACCAGCTATATATTTTTTGAGTTATAGCAAATATTCGTTAAGCAAATATGTTTGTTCAAATAATAAGTTTCTTTTCTCATATTTCCGTCTGCCTTGGAGCTATATTTTTCAAAAAACGGAATCTGTGACCACCCTAAAGCTCAAATGGACCAGTGTATTTGAGATATATGAAACAAAATGCCCTCGACTGCTAGTTTAACGTATAAACTGGAAAAGTTCATTTGTCTCATAGTCCAGCTCAGTCACAGAGCATATATATATAAACTACAGCATCGTATTTTTGTACTTATTGTAGCTCAAATTAGTGGTGCTATTATTCAAAAACCATATGTTTAAGGCTGTTTTTGTTGAAAAAACTGTGATAATCGCATTACAATAGCGAAACGCCAAAACTGAATAACATGGCCGATATATGCATCGTATTTTGGATAATAACAGGCATGATTTATAAATAACCAATAGTAATTCGTAATACCGCAATCGTGGATAACTGGACAAGGTGTAACTAAACTCTGACTACTTAATCAAAGATGACCACGACGGTTGCACAGGCTTTCGTGAGACGGAGTTAGCTTTGAAAAACTGCTCATGTGAGTATGATTCTCCCTCATATCTATATAAGGTACAACCCTTAAATATACCAATATTTGGGTCATTCAAAGACTTCCATCAGACCAACTAACATGTTGTGAGGATCTATTGTACATAAATGATGACCTTTGATCTAGCTGGCTTAGCAATAAAGTATTATAAAGCAACATCCTCTCTAGCCAATGTGAGAATTCCTTCTTAGCAGACGAAGATTTTCCCTTTAGTTTGATTGATTTTCATAGTGTAAAGTTACTTGTAGCTCATACAGACCCATCGTTAACCCATATAACCACGCGTTGTGAGCTCTATGGGCCAAAGACAGCCTTTTGCCCACTGAAATTTTCTTGAAAACTAACGAATTGTTGTAAGCGCTATCGTTATAGGTCACGAAACCTGAAGCTTTAGTAAACACAGTGGTGTTTTTCATTTTGCTTTTTTGCGTGGCCACGATTATTCGCAACGGTGACGTTAAGTAAATTTGGCCTATGCGGCCCTACCGTTTTCTTAACCTTGCGACGTACCTTATAAAGAAAAATTCGTTTTCTTCATGGCGACTCCAGTAAATGCCAGAAGACCATTCGAACTTTACTTCTCAAAAAGGCGAGATATATGAAGCCACTTTAAAAAATTCTGCTGTATAGAATCATATTGAATACAAAATAGATTTGTTTCCAACAATATAAACGTATGACGTTGCAGTATTGAATAATATACATTGCAAGTAAATCAAACGAAGCCCTTAATACTAAATTATTGAGGATTTTGTAATTACGCTTTGTGCAATAAATTAGCTGTTTAACATCAAACTATTAATTTCTAATTGGACTTTCATGGCGTGGTATCAGAAAACGACTTGCTGTAGTAAGAACAAATAAAAGGAGCGGCCAGTATTTCGAAAAGAGGATTGACCAGCTGCTCTCTTGGGTCGGTATTTGTGAAAATATTTGAATAGTTTGCTATAAGCAATTTTTATTTACCACAAATGCGGGGGTCGAAGAACCTACTTTAGACCCTCCACATTTACCACACAACTTCCATCGATAGGGTTTGTTTACACCTCTGTGATTTGAGATTTTTTTACGTCCGACACCGCCGTTGGACATTCAATCAGACGTCTTGTATGTATCTATTATGCAATGGAGTACTATAATGATCTTGAAACTAGTAAATACTAAAATAATGGTTATACAATTTTTAAACAAGAGCCTTTTTGTTTTTCTGTGAAAGGCATAATTGTCACCTTATTTTTGTGTACAATTATGTATAATACGGTCGATTTTTGCTGCATTTGTTGTGAGAACGTGGAAATTCACAAAAAAACAACAATAACAAAATACACTGACGTCTCCAAGAAAAGCCTGCTAATCTAATGTTCTTACGTCTGGTACAGTACTTCAGGTTCTGTGGCATATCTTTAAAGAAGCGATATTTTTAAACTAACAAATAATCATAGTTATTGATACCAGTTCATGATGATATATAAAATCTCACTAAGAAATCATTTAAAGAAAAAACTATTTTCATTTAGTATCAGCATATAGTCCTTAGAAGGTACACTACCTTTTAATTAAATAAATTATTTTACTCTTTACACACTGTTGTCCAAATATGCCAGCAGATATGAGTTTAAACAAGTTTTGAGCATAAATATCTCCATAACTTGGGATATGTAAAACTCCCGTACTATTAGTATCGCGAGAAGCAGTTATATAAACAAATTATGAGCCCAAATAAAGTACCTTGGATGGCAGCATTTATACTGCACAATAGCAGTTATTACAATTTCATCTAATTTCTTGGCAGTCTGGAGATATCAGCCACTCGAGTGGAAACCATAGACAACAGAGGTATTAATTCATCAGTACAGAGCTAAAAGAAAAAGAAGCATAAAGAAAAAAATTAGCGTAGTATTTAAAAAAAGACAATAAAGTAACAATATCTCATCAATCCAAGAAAAAAAGTTGCTAGGTGTGTTGCTTTAAAACATTTATTTCTCAATAATAATAATACATTTTTTTTTACGGTTATTCGATACAATGCTAATTTCTGTATAATGCAAGCACATTCTTATATACTAGTATATCACATTTTTGTAATGTTGGCATTAGCTTAATGGATGCACGGATTTTACCGCTATTATTATTGCTACTATGCATAAATGATTACTGCTTCTTTTACGAGTTTACAGAGTTATGCGAGAGTAACAGCAACAATTCTAATCTACTTAAAGCAGATTTAATCAGCTGCCGGACGAACACAAACACATAACACAAACGAGCCCCGTTAACCTCGAGGCAAGCACGGCATTTTTGTTTTTAATTTTTTTAACAACAGGACAACATTAAATTGACAGGACAACATCATTTAAATACGGGACACTTACAGACTACGAAACGATAATAGTTACATATTTAGACTTAAAGTGGTTAGAAAACCGAGGTAAAATAGTGTATTGAGGCCAAACAGCATTGTTGCATATATGTTGTACACATGTTGTTCATTCCAACAAGCATGGTCCAAGGAGTTGGTAGCGCTCATGCACAAATGATACATTGTAGTCTCCCTATAAGAGTACACATTATACCAAAATCGAGACTTGACGTGCTATTAATGCTTCTGAAACTGCATATACTCAAACTTTCCATAAAACTTTTTTTAGTGTAATGAAGCCATTAATAATTTCGCTTTTAATCTTGTTCGAATCTGGTGAGGATGTTTATATGCAGACACGAGTATTATACAAATAATATTTACAGACTTGGATGTAAGTTGTTAACGATAAACAGATCTTTTCCACTGGCTGTTGCCGTCCTTTTCTTCTGTCGGCATTCCTGAAATGAGAATACAACAAACTGTGTTTTTTCCGATGTTTCTTAGATAGAGTAATTATTTTGAAGACCTAGTTTAATCGCTCTTTAGGGTAGTAAAATTCGGGTTGCATATGCAATTGAGATAAAAACAAGTATCACTTTCGGGATCTCTTAATCCACAATAAAAAAAGTCACGACTGGCGTCACTTACTTGCATACCCACTATGGGTCAATACAAACACCGGAAGGACACGACAGAGATAGATCTGCCCCCAACTTAAGTGTGTTAGCAGTTGAAAATCGTTCTCATCTTTCGATCAATCTAGTGTATCACGTTCCTTGCAAACGGCGTTCCATGTCGCTTGAGCTGACTATACAACAGTCAGCTCATCTTTAAATTCTGCGGATCTTCATAGCGTATGAGCTCAATGCACGACAAAGCGGCGGCTTATGCCGGGTCTGACGTCGTTTGCGTGCTGTCTTATAGAAGAAAGTGAACGACCCGCGCCGTGCCGGTGAGGATGTGAAGGTCCCGCCAACCCTTTAAGCAGTATGAGGCTTTTACTAACAGCAGTAGATCTGAACAACAATACTAGCAAATGAACAACACGATTACGCAATAACCTACCGCTAGATGGCACAGGTGTGGGCTAGCTCCGCGCGCATTTTTGGCGAATGGACGGCATGACACGGCAGAGCAGTAGTTGTGATAGCAGCTTTCATAGTAACAGGAGAAGAAGGCCACTGACAACAGCATATGTGGCCCACTCGTTCCCGTGGTTCAGATGCTGCCGGTAGTCACAGCTCAATCTAGACTTTGGTGAGGACTTGCCAGTGGAGCCACCAAAGCAAGCCAACAAGTTTCCTTACCGGCCTTGCGATGAACCCCAAGGCCACCGATACGCACACGTATATGGACAAACAGGCAGATGACGTTTTAGTTGTAGTGAATGGATGTGCTAGTATCGGCTACCGCCGAACAACAACAGCCAAATGGCAGAATATGACGCCCCACTCTGACGACAACAATGACTCATTCGGTCTACTTGTGGCCTTAATTAGGTCACCATATCAACACTACAATACAAATACAACTCATGCAAGTTCAAGCACAAAAAGATGCACAAAACACAGCATCCTACCTCGCTATATATTAACAGAAGCTAAAGAACTGGCGTGGGCATTTCTGATAAACGCGGTCCTACTAAACGTCGGTCAAGAACAAGGGCTCCTTGTAATTGTTAACGAAGTTCGGTACTGCAATATATGCATGGAACAGAATACATTTAATGAAATTTTGACAAAAATCAAAATGGTCACAGGAAAATGAAGCATATACGATCCACTATTTATAGATCTTTTAGGCTTTTCGATATCACCCAGACACTTAATATGAATACTGGAAAATAGTAAAATAGACAAACACTTTGTGATATAAATGGCTAAAGCCTAAAGGCTAAGCTTTGTGTAAATAACTTCTCACTTATATCAAAAAAATATTTCTTATGAAGTAATCACTGCATTACTTATTGTGGTATATTTTTCGATTACATGGAAAAGACTTAAGCGAGTATAAACAAATCAATAGATATAAGAAAGTATTTATATGAGCTCTCAAGCCTAATGCAAGGCTATATGGCATTGAATGAGGTTATATTGTTAATCTAGATAGAAATCATTTGATCAACGCGTCCTCACCACTCAGATGCAAAAACCGACTCGGTTCTTCGGAGCAGCTCATGACAATCAGAGAACCAAGTAGTTTAAAACCAAGTAAATTACGAAGTCTCTTAATTACCTAATTGCAAAATGGTTAAGTCAATCCTTAACATGCCTATAAAGAAGAAAAGCTGAAATTTCCATTCGGTTTCAATATATTATATATTTACAATGATCATCATTCGTAAAAGAATCCTGCAATATTATTACAGTTAAGGATGTCCATTATAATAGAGACTGCCAATTATTCATATCATCCCCGATCATAGGATATTTTCCGTTGTCATATATCCCCAGGTTCCTTATGGCCATCGAACGGTCATTACCCAACATCGGTATAATCAATGTCAGGCTGGTCAGACGGAAACATACCATTAAAATATTGTTTATGACAGTTAGAGCTGCGGTATGTGACATGCAGACGATATGTTATTCTTTAAAAATATGACCATAGGTTGAATAGGGTTAATGCAATATACTCCATAGAATCACCAAAAGTATTTTATAAGAAGAAAAACTTCCGTAGGGTTTATAAAAGTGCCTATGATATCTAACCTTCAATTTCCGACAATCATTTCTAAGGTCAAACGTTTTAAAGAGAAAAAATTGTTTTTATGTAGGATAACATGCCACGTTACGTAACTTAGACAAATAAATTGAAAAGAAAGTTCCTGCGTTTTCTTCTGAGCAACTTTTTTTTTCTGGTTACAGTATTACTTTATGCATTCGTAGCCTTGCTTACGACTTTTTTTCTATCTTCATACGAGATCATGTATGCCGTCTCGCTAGGAGGTAATAGGTTTTGTCTCAAAGAAATGTTCCAATTACGTTTTGAATCTTTGATTCGTGTCGAAGGTAAGGCTACAAAGGTAATTGATCAATGAAAGAAAAGGTGAAAGTCCGCCGGCGCAAGGTCCATAGAATATAGAAAATGTAACAAAGCCTTCAATTGAAAATTTAAAAGGCCAGCGTTGACGGAGGCATGTTTTTCGTTTGTGGGTGTGCCTTATTATCGAGCAGGATGACCTGACCTCGCTTGTCGGGGTTTTTCTTTCGGATAGCCTGATTGACTCGATACAACTGGACCAATAATCGTATCGATCGACTGTCTGGTTTATAAAATGCCGCCTCCAGTAAATCCGGTTCTCGAAATTCCACCAAACGCGAAACATAACCTCTTTTGTTATAGCTTCTTTCCTGTGATGCAGCGTTAAACTGTTAGATTCAGAGGCTTCGTGAAGTACTTAAGCAATGTGAATTAGACAACTTGATATAATTAACGACGACCATGTGGCTGTAGTTAATCTTTTCGGTCATTTGAATTGTTTATCGGCAAAAGTGCCTTCAAGTGGTTGTCATCACAACAAGGGGAATCTTCCGTCATTACCGCATACAAGGAATATGTGCCGAGCTATTTCAGCAGCGTTTCGTTTCGCCGTGTTAAAATACATAGTGCAGAAAGTGCCAAGAGTGCTCATGAGCGAAGTGCATTTTCGATACCTGGAACACCCATATTTAAGAAGCTTTTTTAAGTTGAAATTGCTGTCATATCACACTCCTGCTATAGCACACTAATAGAGCAGAAAGAGTGTTTCCGAACAAAAGTAAACACCAAGTTAGGAAAATGAGAAAGGGAAGTTTCTACGCAGAGAAACTTTCTCTCCAGAGTAATATTAAGAGCATGACTGAGTGACTGCTATTAGATTTTGGAATATAAAATGACTATGTTATTGCTGGCAACTGAGACAAAAAAACCATGTATTTTGCTTAAAAGTTAAACTTTTAAAAAAAAAGTGTTCGTAATATCGACTTCCCTGCATTTTAGAGGTCAATAGCATACTTCAATAATGGAATGGCCGTAGAATGGCAATCTCTAGATGTTACAAGGAATCATTCCCAACCCGGTATGTATATCTTACATATGAGTGCACGTTAGCATAAAATCTCTCAAGCCGTTAAGATTACAGTTCTAAACATACTATATTAATGTGAATTTCTGTTCCACCATCATGTATATATGTATATATATATAATCGTGGGTTATCGTGGATTGCAGCCCTTTGAATGCTTTCTACACATGGACAAATGTTTTGACTTGAAGCCGTCAATACCTTTTTTCGGACACACGAATCCAAAAAAAAATACCTTGTTGAACTACAGATTGTAAGTGTAAACACCGTGAAAAGTCCTCGGGACTATAAATATGAAATACGCGGACATCTGCTCATGTCTGTCATGTCATTTCCTAAGCGCAAGCTTAGGAAAGTCACGTGTCCTATATTAGGTTGCTAGAATCTATTTAGCGTGACTAAAAACTTGACTAACATCTAAATCATGTAAGCCATAACTGTAATAACGGTATTTGTTATATATGCATCTCTTCTTTATTCGAAGAAAGCACACTAGAAGCTTCGAAACAGCCAAGTACGTTTAGTTTAATTACTATTAGTAATACTGTTTTCGGAAGCTCGTATGAGAGAATCCACGGTAGGATAACCTACACTGCGTATCGCCGTCTCTAAGCGTACAAACAATTAGTATTCCACATGCCTAAGTCTGGATAATATATAGGGGATGAAGCCATTGCTCTCTTCTGTTTTTCTCGACCCAGAGTGTGACTGAAACGCAACAGTAAGTTCTATTATCGTTGAATAAGCGAACTGTTTCCTGTCGCTTGTCGCGACGCGATCCATGGGATGCTTCAGGAGTTCAAGACATTTGACGGCGTTGACCAACCCAATGCCAGGCAGCACCTGGTAACAACAAATGCCTATGATATCAGCCTACGTCCGAATGTATTCGACACAGCTATCAAAATTACTATGTTTTCTGTTCGACAGCACGATTTGCTTAATTTCTTTTTAGCGAGCAGGAGAGATTATTCTATTTCCCGTCTATAGCAATAATGTTATAAGTGTTTCTTTATGGTAACAATTATGCAGATTGTCCCTATAGTATACCACACGTGTTTCTATCTGTTCTGGACTCAGTTTGTGAGTTTTTTTTATTATTTTTTTAATAAGTTCTTCATCTTTAATTCTTCTTGTTACGATGTCATCAGATGCGCTTCGAAGAATCGTGTATCGAGTCGACCGGAAGCGCATTCCCCGTACTCGATTTTACTCAACACGTTCTTCCGCCTTCGGCATTGTGGTACAGTTTCAATCTACCATTTTTCATTCTTAAGATGATTGCAGCAGTAACGAACTGTTACTTTTATGTAGGCTTCTTGGCTCCGCATTTTCATTAATTTCAATAGATTTTACCAACGCTCACATCTTAGGGAAAAAAAGTACTTCATCAGAAAGTGCTACTTTTCATAACATGTCTTCCAAGTAAGAATCAGTTCGTAACTGCAGTTAGCTAGAATTGATGTACATACTCACCAAAATTCGTTTGTTAACACTGTGTAATTTAAAGTTATTTAGGTTATTTGATTTTCCAAGCCGTTAAATAACTTTGGATGAACTTATAGGTAGTTTCATAACAATTGTTTTATAATACATATCTGCTTTAGTTCACGCATCATTAGTATGGGTTAAAAATCTATTCCGCATGTAAATATTTTCTGGTCTGGGTAGGTGATTTGGTTGTAGATAAAAATTATTCAAAAAACTTAGTAGCTTAAATGGGTGATGCTATATATTTCTTAAACTGTAGTATTATTAGACGAGAAGCAGGACTGTTGGAGTAAAGCACAGAAGAGAAACTGAGAATTTGTTTGCAGTGGCGTCGGCCTAACAATGGTAAATACACCCGTCAGGGTCAAGCCCTACAGCCATCGGGCCACGTTAAACCATGCTCTGGGGTTAAGCCGACAGTGCGCGAGCAGCATTATTTAAATCAGGTTGAAAAAAGAAATTATATATTTCTATGATATATTCCTATGTAGCACCTTAGTTAAGCTTTCCTCTTACTCAAGTTTATTTTCTTTTTAAGTATTATACTTCGTTTAAATGATTACAGTAGCGCCAATTTATACCAGTTTTAACTTTTTTTAACGAATTATAGATTTTTCAAATGAAATTATTTTCTCATGACCGCGATGAATGCAGTTATACCTTATTCTACATTTTAAGGCGAGTATGATTTATTTTTTTAGTACAGACAACATTGAAAGCTACTCTAACGTATTTCATCATCTTTATGTTTTAGTTTAAGAAAGCCAAAAAGCTTTGTGATAAAAGTTTTACGTTTGCGACAACCCTATTACGTGCTCGAAAATTAAAGAATTATCCTGAAAACTCAATTTTCCCACGTTAGCTGACTAATTAAGCAAAATTGTTTCATATTGTGTGACTAGTTATTGAAATACACGTTTAGAAGATAAGTATAAAGGAGGAAAAATTATGCTCATTGCTTGTTATTGTTGATGAATGCAAATATGTAATTAAATTGCAGAATATTGATTATTAGTAATTATTCCACTATTTATAACTTCTTTATCGTTATTCTACTTCTGGTAAATTTACACTATATCTCGCCACCATGCAATAACGGGCTTCGAGCGTAGAAGTGAGTAATACGTTATTGCTGTCTCGGATGTAGTTATGGAAACCATTATAAAACGCCGTCCAATAACACAGCGGGAGAAACGTTTTTCTGTTGTCTAGAAGGAAAACTGGAAGACGACAGATTTACTAATTGAACAGCAAATATATATGTATCAGTAAAAGCGGTGTTTCCATGATCTTGATGCTACCAAGAAATTACTTTTTTAATCCAACATTCGCGATGGCCGTTCATTTTCGTGCATGAGGATTTAACACGTTTAGTGGTAACGTTACGCGTATAAAAAAAAGTAAAAGTGGTTCCATATTCTTCCAAACCTTAGCAAAAGCCGATGGCGGATGGACACATGTGAGCAGGACGTGATATATTAACCGCACAATTTATAAACTTCACAAAGTCACTTGTGGTAAGTATTGAGTCAATCTACCCAAATAAAATCACTGAACTCACGTGCAAATTCTTCTATTTATACGATTCGCTTTTTGGTTTTTTGTGAAGTTATGGCTAATATAATAAACTGCCAAAGAGACATCCGCGAATTTAAAGTATTTATATTTTTTTGCTATTATTACACGCTCTCATCTTACGCGTTACATTGGACTGTTTCGCAGAGTTTTTCATACAATTCCTAGTCAAGTGAAGTGGTGGACGAATACTGACATCACACAGTAAAAACTGAGGGCTCTAACAAATGTAGGTTTGAATAAAATACCGCTCACTAGCTTTGATTTTAGGGGAACATATGTTTTTTTCTACTCTTAACTGCGATAGTATAGCAGATACGACAGCTGAATATGACAGCTGAACTGAGGCACGTCTCGATTTTAAATCCGGCAGATTTCACATCTTGGGTGTTCTTGTCATCACCGTAATTTGCTAGCGGATGTGTAGCTAAAATGGTTGTCTTTTTCGCATGGATATACCTAGTATCGAAATATTCAGCGAAAGTTCTGCACCGTGTACCGGACTCTGTTATTGTGTACTTCGCAAGACAAAGACCAGAGCAAAGAGAAGGGAAACCGCTAGCGCTCCTTCTGAAATGCGTGAGGTGTAGTCAGTTTAAAACCAAGCAAGCAAGAGATCACTAAACGTCGAAATCAATTTGATTACAAAACTGTCCCCCCCATTGCACTTAGATAGTCACAATGAATAATTTTTCAATACTTAAATGCTGTAGAAGATCTGTTTATCACATAATATGATATATTATCATCGACAGCAGTCACATTTTGAGTGAAACAAGTTTCAACGAACTCTTCTTGTTTATTTAAAACGCCATTGTACCCATTCATTATAAAATAGAATGCCATAACATTTTAAGTCAAGTTGAACGTTGCAGACCTTTTGGGCGATTTTCTTGATGTAGTGCTTTCAAGCGTGAGACAGAACATAATGCGTTGAAAAATTGACTTATTGGAAAATGTCATTGATTTAGTTTAATTTTTATTTATTCTGGTATCGACAAAGTCAGTCAAATAAATGATCTTTGAAAGCTTCAGTTATTCATCAGAGCTGACTTGAATCCTTGAAGATCAAAAATGGTGAAGATTAGATATTTTTCATTTCACCTTTACGTCTGTACGTAAAGGAGCTGAACGCAAATCTGGTGTCATTTTCGTGTACCCTAAAAGCTGACGCAGAGGCAACGTAGCTGTTTATCATTGCGCTATACAAGGTTCGATACTTATTATTACAATAATAAAAAATCACCGGTTATAGGTTGCAGATGCCCAGATAAATTGCTTGGAGTGGGAGTATATACTAAGATAATGGTCCTTTCTGTAACTATTAGTTACCTGTTACCTCTAATCGATGTCAACAATGTTTGCAGGTCATTCACGTTCAAACATGTATCGCATTTTTAACACAGAACATCAGCAAGCTTCAGAAAACAATTTAAAATTCATTAGAATAATATCTAATGTTGATGTTAAAAATGTATATAACCTTTTATGAAACTAACATTTGGATGGAGTATATAACTTGCAGATCCTGCCAAATGCTTAGCTAACGAATTTTGGACTATAGGTGGAGACATTCGCTTATTTGTTTTTGCTATATTCTTCCTCGAAATCACAATAACACTTCGTCTAATATATTGCGGATGGCACCTGTGACTAATCTCGATAATGAAATGATTATACTTATGTAAGTATACAACTTTAATGCAAGAATGTAACTCCGCCAAGCAACCAAGGAAAAATAAAGACGCAAGAGTGCGGTCAACCAATATCTTAGAAAATTTAATTAATGGATACATGCGGTTTTCCAAATTTATAATCGACGAAAGATTTACAAGCCAAAGTTCTTCATCAAAAGATAGGTTTCTAAAAAATGGTTCTATCGTTGCGGTTCTAATTAACAGTTGGCTGTTGCTGGTAGATGTTCCTGTGTGAATTTAGCAGGAGAATGAGTTTTTGGTTAGAATTTAAGAACTTTGGGTGCGCTTGTCTAAGGCTCAACAGAGCAGGGGCCACCCACAGAGATTTCATCAGTTGCCGAAAGGTTTACCAACGCCTGCAGTTGCTTTTACCGAAACGGTGTACCTAAAGCTTGTTTGAATTCCCTGGGTATTACAGGAAACAGTAACAATCGACTGCGCAACACATTTAAATATGGGCGTTGTAGTTGGCCACTTCAAATAGATCAAAAGCAACACATTGCTTACTTTACCTGCGACCAGCCCATCAGTTACGACTCTTACAGCTACTGAGTATCCATGCTGTTTATATGTATATTTGCCATTGATGCCGAAATAATCCTTATAAACGATAGGGACGTCTGATCGACTTGTCTCAAACCTGTCTATTTTATTTCTACGTCGCTAAATTTTGCTCTTTCGTTTGTTCGACTACTTTTTAGATGCTTTTTTCGTAAATCAACGCGTCTGTTCCTAACTGCCGTCGCTCAGCAAGGCATCAACAACTGACGATTTCTATTTGCGTTACGGCTGTTATCGTTGCCTTTTAGCTTTCAATTTTAAAGTCGCTTTTTGTTTTGGCAGGGATGGACCTTAGCTCTGCTACAATGTCCTTTCCTCTTTCCGTATTGTTACTAGTGCGATGGGCTGCAACTTGTTCTGATTGAAGGCCGATATTTATCATGTTGTAGCAGTGAAAACAGGACAGCTATTTCGAAAGAAAGTCCTAAACACAGGAAGGAAATCGAATTACAAAGTTACAGTTACAGATAGCCTTTACTCAGTACTGCTCTATAATCGAAGTTAGAAAGAATGAATGTACAGTTTATATGTGAAGTACGTTTAGCTTTGTTATTTGAGTTGTTTTACCCTAGCTAAGTGTATTAGATACTTATGCAATGTACATGCGACCAATTTCCTCGAAAGTCAACCTATCGTTTTGTAGAGTCGTTGTACATACGACTGATTCAATCAGCGTTTTAAAGCGCTAACGCTGAAAGGCTGTACATAATTAAAGGAGATCAAGTGTAAGTTTTATTCAGCTTGTAGGGAACCCGCTGTATATCATGCCATTGCAGTTTAAATGTTGTAGTCTCTGATTTCAAAGAAACGCAAGGTTTATAGCTCTGTTGAAAGGCCATTGAAGTTGATGTACAAGGACATAACTTCAGAAAAGAGTTATGTAGGACCCTAGGCACCGGATAATTGTTAAATCTTTAATGTGAGCTTCAAGAATCCAGCCTGGCTAAAATCTAAACTTCAGATATATATTGTCACTGACACCCTAGCAACGTCTAATGTCAGTCATGGCGGGGCTTTGAACACAACTTAGCTTTACACATGAATCAATTGAAAAAAAAACCTATATCTGTGCGACAAATGTATTAATTGTCCGACTTATAAGGTTATTAAGAACGACAAAAATCACTTTTTTAATAATATTAATCATAATGGCTATAAAAAATTATCTAACAGAAGGCCCTTAACATAACAGAAGACAGCGATTTTCTACAATTGTCTAGCGAAGCTTTTAAGTTTTTACAGCATAACCAAATAGATGAATTTGAGCTCTAGCAGTTGTGCTTTCCAAACAAGTGTGGAATCAGCTACTTTCGTAATTTTTTTTTCGGCATTAGATGAACGATTCACTTGGCGAATTATTTCTGTTCTAACCTTTGCAATATCGCTGCTTTATGGGCGCAGAAAGTGGACCCTCACACTTCGTAGTAATAGATTTAGGCGTTACTTGATAGTTGTAACCGGAATTATTCTTTATAATGAACTAGCAAATTTTGGGAAGAACATTGCTTATATAATTAGGTTATATTGACATAGAAAAGTTTTAAGACTAAACTAATATCTTCTTTTACATAATTTTTAGAATGACTCAAGGAATTGCTTACGATAATAGAATTGTGTGTCGAAATTTCAAAAACAATTATTTTGATTCGGCCTTTTACTATTCGAGACACCCGATCCCATTTTCAAAACCCTACACATATTTCTTGGGATATTTCAAGAACAATTTTCAAGTTAATTTAAAATACTAAGGTAGGGTTTAAATACATCAGTTCGGACGTTCATTATACTTATACCTGTCATACACACATATGCTTGTCTGTCACCAATACTTTTCCAGGCGTTCATAGTTGAATTGTTGTTAATGTAAGGCAACATCAAACTACTATTAAAAATTCAGATAGAAGAATAATTAAGTATTTGGCTAAGCTTGTGACCCTCTTAGTTGGTAAATAGTAAGTTAATTGTAAACAATAAAAAATGGCGGTAGACTCTTACGGACTAATAAGAAATTGCTGGTATGTTTAGGCCAAATAAAAATTTACTCAACATAGTTTCTCATTATTTGTCTTTATTTCAAGGCGCTTAAATGTTGTACACCCGATCAAACATAGTAATTTAATAGAATAATAAATATGACGCAAAGTGACCTTTTTATAATACTGAAAGCCTAAAGTGAAATACATTATTTATTATTAACATGCTAAAAAAATGAAGGTGCAAAAATAAGTGAATATAGCATTGCGACGCAATTTGTGCTAACTACTACCCAAAACTTGTATTTAATTACGCGTTTGCAGAATCAGTAAATTCATTTTCGCTCACTATAATATATTCCACAGCTTGTTTATGATTACTCTAGTATATGAACAGTTAGTTGTACTGCATAACAGAGATCTATATGCGTCGTATCATAAGGATGGTCAATTTGCAGTGACTTCTGTGTTGACATTTGATATCACAGGACCTACGTTCAGTTATCATTGCTAATCAAAACCGCGTAGTTTCAGAACGTGAATACGTGTGGATGGCTTTACAATTGCATCAATAAAAGCTATACAATGATTTTGATAAAGGCTAGGTAATAAAATTCTATTATGTTATATAATGATAATGTTAACAGCTTTCATAATGCAATTCGCTTCCAGGCCCATTTTTTACGCAAAAAAATAATTTTGGCTGAAGGTATGTATCTAGATATTGTTGCATGCTACACTTATAGTCTTTGGTAACCAATTCACAGCCTGTCACCCAGGCCTACGTTAAAATCTGCATGTCATCTAAAAAAAATATATATTAATTCAAATTGGCTCGCAGATATTCAAAATGAGCAAAGCTGATAGCAAAATTTATTCTTCTAAAAATACATTTGAAGTAACACATCGATTTTACTGATTAAAATTTGGTTTTAAAATAATGAGGATTAATTTTTATATATATATTTATTATTTATTATTATATATATATATCTTTAAAATATGGTTGACTTGATGCTAGCCTGTACGAAATGAAGTACTAAGGAGTTACTTTTTGCGGATGTATTACTGTGGCGGCAATTTGTCATTGTCTTTCAGTTTAGCATTAAAATAATTATAGAAATTATCTTTGTTTATTGTAAATTTCAAGATAGTGCGAGTTATACAAGTCATCGATGCAATCTGTTTACTTACTAACTTGTCTGCAAAGTAGCGTCAATTCTTAGTGAATATTTAGAACTAAATAGTTTAATCAAAACAGTGTAAATTGTAACGCGCTTGTTTCGTCTGATTCAAAATTGTGGTTCGGTTCTGTTTTTCGTTTTTTTATTTTTTTTTTTTTCTAGATCCCTTCGCCCACTCGACTGTTCGTTAAGGTAAAATCAAATTCATTGATGCGGATGAGAAGATGAACATAGAAATGGTAATTTACCTCACAGCAGGACTTCACAAAGACACGCTGGGGCATAAACTTTACTTCCCGCACTCCAATGTCTATTAAAAACTTTGATGAGGTAGTAACTCCCGTTAAGTAACGCGAAGGTATCAATGTCAAAGAGAATTAGAGCGATCCCAAACACGACTAGATTGAAAAAATTATTTCACCAAAATTACTATTTCCTACTACAACCTAGGCGCCCAATGCCACACAAGCCCATTACGCTTTTCTATTCTAATGCGCAATGAAAATGTACACTCACATAAATTTTACCTCATTTGTTAGAGGTTGCTCTTACGTAAGTCCAATTTACCTACGGATTGATATTAATTTCAATCAATTACATTAGTTTTGGAGTTTTCTATCGGATAGAGACATATTCTGTTTGCGCGTGCTAGATTTCACGGTAAGTACCGTTACGGCTAATCTTAGAAAATACTAGAAGCGTACATGCTAATAACATATGACAAATATTCAAGTGCAGATAAATGACGATAATCTTTGGATATTTGCAAATACCTAAATTTATCCATGATAAACGGCTAGAGTTATTTAAGTAAAGATCTATGAGTCCAAAAGCAGATTTCAGAAATTCCTTGTTTATATATAACGATCAGTTTTTAAGATTTAATGTTAATCACGTTAAGGTTGTCCGTTCAAAATGCGCATGCCAACCGGAACTACTTTATATTGTATCATCAAAGATTAGACCGTTAGTTTGTTTGTATTAGGCATTCAGATTTATTTATTCACTATTGGGTACTTATAAGGGTAGTAACTTATTTTTATTGTGGCGTAGGACTATCATGCAGACTGCAAGCTATACATTATTAATACACGCTCCTTATGATAACGTACTGGGTGGTCTAAGATTGACGATCTCAACTATCCAATTGTATCTTAGTTGAACCACCAGCCAACCAGGTCAAACATCGGGGTCATCTTCGAGTTACGCCATCAGTCCCTCTATTTGCGAAATCGAAATTTAAACTAATAATCAGCGGTTACGAAATACATGATCCGAACATGCTATAGGACGGAATGGGATGTTTGAACCACTTTCAATAGAAATCGTGCTTCGACTCTCGAAACACTTGTCAGATTGTTCAAAATATTGGAGCGCAGATCGGATTCATTTTTGGAACGCCCGGTACGCTCCTTCTAGAGCATGGCAAGCGTAGGAACTTCGCTAAGGGGCGGTGCCATAAGCCCTTGTGGAACAGGTGGTTGCAAGTGTCCTCCTCCGCTGCCGGTACCCACAGTTGCCTGTAAGTGGTGAGTTTGAGAGTTTCCAGTCGTAGGATGAACCCTGGCAGGGTGATGCGAATGATGGTGATGATGGTGATGGGTCATATCATAGCTCGGATGGTATCCTCCTGTTCGTTCCTGATGATAATATGAGTGGTGATATTCGCCAGAATTCAGCCGATAATCTGACGGCCATGATTGATTCATAAACTGTGAAGATGTCTGCGAGTTTGGGTCATCCTATGACATAAGACAGAATGGCAAGCATATAGCACAACAGATACAAAGTTTTGTCCCTTTTTTTGTAATACCTTGCATGAAGTCATCTACTGTAATTACTTGTTCTAATTCTTCTAATGAGTTTCTATATACATACCTGAACAGCGTTGTCAACGGCAGAGAAGAACCTTTGACTGTGCTCATTGTTATGATTATCGAGCGAAGTAATGAAACAGTCACTAGGTTGGGGATTGATAAGACCAGAGTCAGTGTGCTTTATGGAAACCTGAGACGAATTTACAGGGTATGATGAACAGCCAGGGTAGGCGGAATGAAGCGTAGGAACGGATTGACGGAGATCTCCATGCTGAACTGGCAAGGAATGGCTTGTCCTGGAATTCATAACAAGGTTTGAACAAATATTCCATCAACATGTCGATGACAACATGATGACAAACTATATTGACAAAATAGTGTTTTGAGCGATTGATCGTTCAATACTTGATTTGTGCATTAAGGAAGTAGTATATCAGTTTACATTGTAGTCTGTGATAATGCTTGTTGACTACTTGGTAAGCAAAGAACAATATTATCCGAAGTTCTGCAGGTATCTAAAAACCGTGTATTAACTACTTTGTAAACTATACTATATACTATATATATACTATAAAATTTGTTTAAGAAAAGAAAATGTATATGGATCTTTGAAAAACAGCAGTATTTCAAATTATACGAGATGCTACACTACCAGTAGTTCTAGGTTATGACCTATCCGGGTATTAGTATACCCACCGATATGTAAGCTTAAATGCCTCTTGCCTCTGTGCCGCTCCAGAGGTCAGCTGATGTTGATAGGATTGGAAATGCTGAGGGTGCTTATCACTATCTTCGCTAGATCGATCATTAGATTCTCCGCCGGTGGAACCTGAAGCTGTCCATTCCTGAACGGCTTTCTCGCCTGCCATTAAAGATGGTTGGTATAAATCGATTGATGAATGGTGATGATGGTGGTGCAGAGGGACTCCGGTGTAATCGGTGTAAGGGCTTCCGGTTGGTGCTGTTGGCCTGGCGGCCGTGGGAAGGGCAGGATGACCGGAGTGTGTAGTTGGCCGGGCGAATGGATTTTGCCCAGGATAGCGCCGCTTGATTCCAGGGGGACATACGCACTCAAACGGTGGGCACGAGCACTGCGTGCCTAATGGCAGTTGAGATGGCAAAGGTAGAGCCGGTGCCGATGGAGCTGGGGGACCAGCAGATGGTGGTGGAAGCATTGAAAGTCTCTCGACTCGAGACACCTTCACATAATATTCGTAGTCCACCTCTGACGTCCACGTAGCCGCGGATCCATTCGACAGAACTGCAGGCGCGTGCTGCTGTACACGAAACAAAGATAAACTCATTAACTACTTACCAAACAGTAAGTTTTCAGTACAAAACACCAGAGCGTTACGTATAGTAGCAAAGTAGAAATTGTCGCATTGATTATCTATATTGCATTGCATTTTTTGATACTATGAGCAGATTATATAGAGTAAATCTCTTCATGGGTGGCAAGCGTAAAAGTGATCGCGCAGCTAATTTTGGTAAACATCACACATCACGTGACATGAATTAAAACTGAACCAGCATGTCATCAGTATGCTGCGAAACCCGCTATATAATACAGCATGTATTAATTTATATACATTCGTTGCTTGTTTAGCTTATACAGTTTCGAATACATTTATATATAGAATATTTATTAGGGTTATAATAGGTTCGATACTACTGTTTATTTTTAATTGAAAGACACTCAGGCAGGCATTCACCCACTTTCTGATATTAAGAATGCCCTTTGCACATAAATCGTATAAGGTAGACCACACGTGAAATTGGATCTTTGGTCGGTAGGCTAGCCCACATTGAACAGGTTTGTATTCGTCCATTTCCCAGAACCAATTGGGGGATGAAAGGTACACACTCCTGGGAGGTAAGCCACCTGTGCGTGGATTCCCATTTCTTTGATTTCACCCGCCGAACAGATGCGTTTGATCAGGGCGAACAAGGAAACGAACTCTGAATCTAGAGGCTAAAGTAAAATATACACAGCCGATTTGAACGTTGCTAGGCACAACAACACCAAATTAGAGCGATATCACTCAATGTAAGTTTATTTTTCTCAAGAAGAAAGCACAAATCTATTAAAGATTAGTTCTAACCACAATAATAGGTGATCATACCTTAGTTATTGTATGGTATGATGGGTTTTTCTGACTATATAGTTTGTGATTCGGATTAAACAGACTAATAGAAAAAAAAAAGGTATCCAGAGACAATGCTAGCAGCGGTGCAATGACACCTGTCCTTGTAATAACGCGGATGAATCTGACTTAGATAGTCAATCAAAAATTTCGCCATAAATAGAAACAAGTATAAAATGATGATTAGTTTCAAGTGCTAGCAAGTTTAAAGTAAGCGATATTATAGTAGACTCGTACTACAGCAATGCCAAAAAAAAAAACTGAAGAAAAAGGTTTTATGATTGTGAAGGCATGGTTCTTCAGCGACGCGGGCACTTTCGCGGTAATCCGTTATACCAAACAGGTGACTTTACGCCTGCATTATCTTACCATACAGCTGAAATGCCTAAATGTACAGTGACAAATTCACTAATGAAACGTCTGATTAGACACACAAGGACATTCAACTTACGAATAAGTTTAAGACGTGCGTATAGCGTTTAGTTCCAGCACCAGTGTTTATGGTACTCTAATGTTAAATACATTCAAGTGGCAGTTAGATGTTACAACAGCTGCAAAGCTAATGAAAGCAAAGGCAGTCAACTAAAATAATCAAAACGTTCCTATTCTAATTATGATGCTTCTACTCATATTCCGAAATGATCAATGTCCGTTGTTTATTAATATGTCGGGCAGGAAGGATAACCAGCCTTTAGGCGTGCATGTATCGCTAGGGCCGACTGTATTGAGAAGCAACGACGAGGGTTGCTTCCTACTAACTAAAAAGATACCGCTTTCTCAAAGGCAGTAGTAGAAGACAAAAATACTTATAACGGCAATAAAAAAGGAAGAGTAACTTTAGGGTTAAATACCCTATTATAAGCAAAACGAGTGAGTCAGCTTGAGTTACATTCAAATACTCAAACGAGAAGGTTGAAGTTTCAATTTTCATCAAATGATTAGAAAGTCGAACATAACTAAAGGCTAGCCCAAGCATTCACTCGCATATAAGCATTCAGTTTGGTGCAGTAACCCCGACATGGACGAAGTTACAACAACAAAGGTCCGTTTAGGCGTTCTGAGCATTAACACTGCTAAACTTGCTCGTCTTTGTGTAATATGGCCACATTTAAAACTTTTATTTACTCATACTCTTCTCATGGTTTCCATATAGTTATACAGAGTTTTATAGAAAATAATGCGACATTTGTCAAAATATACATATTCCAAGATAAATCCAAAATTAACTCCAATTTTTAAATTAGTAAAAAACGTAAAACACGCGAGGCTATGTGTTTGGGTCTATGAACTGGTTCGTTGATCTGATTTCGCTGCTTGACATAATTAGTAATTGCTCTTTGGCTGCCACTGAATGTGCGATAAGATTTAAGGAAGGTTAATAAAATAACGTTTATTCATCTTTAAGGGACTTTTATAAAAATACAAAAGGCTATATATATGTTACGGGATCAATAATGATCTTTCATTTGTATGACCTCTAAACTATAATATTCATAGGCTTAGAAACTATGAAACGATGATGAGTCGAACTGCAGGTATGCTAGCTTGTTCTGTGTTATCGTGCATCATTTTAGGAATGCTGGTTTGATTTTACCAAAGCTCGTTAGATTTCGGGCTTACCTAGATGATCTGAATTTCATAAATGGCTGTTAGCGCAATTTTTAAAGCGAAAAATTAAGCCCCGTGTGGACGAGTAACAGTTTCTGTGGTTGTTGAATCGTAGCTGCAGTAATCGTTGCATAACGCAAGAGTTGCATGTCGTTGTTTTGGTTAATCCGATATTCCTAAAGGAGTTAACTTTTTTGAAATTTGAAAAACGAAACGAGTCACTCCCACAAAATCTTCCCGCCCTTTAACCTGCCCTTATTAATCTGGGATCCAACGTTTGCGACTTAGTTGTTACTAGCACATACCACAGATGAAACATACTCTTCATTACAATACTGTCGGCATACCAGCATTACGGTCAAAGTTCATACACGATAGACGGGAGTAGTTAACTAGCCAAAAGGAAGACAAACAGGGAAAATTAGGTTCTCCCCTTAGGCAAATCTAATTGTGTGCTCTATTTTGTCTTTTTGATGATTCCATCCTCCATTATCACAATGTCCCGTTGATCTATAGGTGCAAATCACATATGTGTTTAGCAGCCTATTAAGATAATCCAGGAAGGAGGTTGGGTGTACTACTAATATGCTTTAAAGGAGCCTATATACAGTTTTTTTTTTGCAATTCCTTTTTAAGACTTCGAATAACTTGTATTTCGGACCTGCTTTCTTTGCAACTTCCTAGGATTTCTACTGCCTCCACGCATGCATTGAATCGATTTGTGCAGCAGAATGTGAAGGCCACGACTCTCCTGACATGCTCGTTTCAAATATTCAGTCGGACCTGCACGCTTTTTGGTTTGGGAGCCCGAGGATGCCGTTAGCAACTTCTGGCAGTGTCAAATCATTTCACAGGACTGTGATATTTCGGAAATTCTCAGCCAACTAATATAAGTGGCAGTGTGGCACTTCGGTTGACATCTCTTGATTCGAACCCAGGATATTGCGAGTTTCGAAACAATATGTGAGGTTATTAGACAGCCTCTTTTACCAGTTCCATTTCGCGTTTTACGTCGGACTTCAGTTTGGCATTCTGAAGGCAGTTCCTATAGTACCGTGTGATCCTCGTAACGAATTGCTCGTAACATGTCTGAAGCCTGCTTAGTTCTCTAGTCGGAAGTGGTATGTGTTTGGCCATAGAACATTGCAGTTAGAGGCCACTGGTACGAAAAAACGATAACTGCGATGGTAAAACTCGAAATATATTAGAATGCTTTGCGTTGATAATGCTCTGCCTGCAGTCACACGGCTGTGGCATTTATAAGCTTGACACACTATTATTGATTTTAATATTGAATTATCCCTACCTACTGGATCGTCAGATTCGATTGTAGACGAGTGAAGTTGGAAAATGATTAATGTTGAATTTCTCAAAATGTTCATACCTCCTGCAATACAGTGCTTCACAAGTTGGTCCAAGTAATACCTTTATATGTGGACATGTTCACATGTTTGTGCGAGTCAGCTCTTTCGCTGCCGACCTTATTGCGATACCTTAGCCGTTCCTATGAGTCTGTTTGTATATGTCGCAAATATTTGGTCCTGCTAATCTCACAGAAGGATAATTTTAATCTCCGCTGCTCTCCACGTTTTTGAATAGCTGAGTCAGGGCAGTCCCTACTGCTTTACTGTGAGCCAGTTTCAAGCTCATGGCAAACAGGTGTTTTCAACAAAATACACTCGCCTGATGTGCGTCTACGTATTTATTGAGGCAAATGTTTGAGGGTTGTAATAGCATTCGAAACATTCAATAAAGAGGTAGAATGAAAAACAAATTATCTATGCTTTTGGAAACTGTAGTTTATGAATCAAGGTCAAAAAAGCTGTGAAGAGCTTCAAGCGAATTCTAGGGTGCGCCTTTATAGCAAAAAAGTTTTAGTAGTACCATTATTATTATGTAAATCGCTTCCAGGACACATCCTGATCATTTCTCCAGTGGTTTTTAATCAGTTTGTTTAATTCATATATAATAAAACGCAAACTGATATAAGTAAATAAAGACCGCTTTATGTAAGGACGGAAAAACCTTTATCGGAGTGAACCCGAGTTTGTATGAAGGTCGTGAAGAGTTTTTAATTTGATCGTATTTCTTCAAGTATGATTTATCACGTGTGTCCTCAACTCGGAGCAATAATAAAAGGGTAATTAACCCGGTAATACTCGACATATTATAGGCATTGTTTAGGCGAGGGACGCTGCTTAAGTTAATGCTGCCTTTTTAGATATGCAACACTTTGAGACGAAGTCATAAATCAGCTACGACCTTGCGATACCTTTGACATGAGGATTCGACGCATCTATCATGTTTGCATCAATTTGAATAAAATGTCGTTTTCATCAATTTGAGCTATTATCTCTCAAAAATTACCTACAGTAGCGACTTAGAAAGCGACAAGATGTTCTGCGGACAGTGGAAGAAATTCGTCGATTCAAGCGAAGACAAGTTAATTGCTTCGGAGAAACAAACCTCATGGTGAAAGGACCCTCATGGATCTTATAAATAACTCAAGTTGCGTGAGAAGACCGTCTAGACTCGTCTAGATCGCGTGGCTAATATTGCGTAAGATATGGTCTAACAGAAGTAACGACAGCTGGCTTCCGATTTTGGTAGATTATATACCGGGTATATTTTTTTGCGTTCGATTACATTACGTCGCCCAATGGAAGTAGCGCAGCAAATTTACACAGGATTTACCATTTAAATTCTAGGCTTTGTAGCATCTGTAAAATTAGGCAACACCATAGTATAATTCAATTCAGAGTCAACTTTATTATCGCACTACATAAGACAAGCTGATTATAAAAAAATTGCAGTATAGGCCCATGAAATCAGTTTGTAAGGAAGAAGTTGTGCAGTGTCTTGAGTGGACGTTGCGTTTATTGTTAAGTTACAATAGTAATCACAACATATACCACACAACGGGATCATTAATACAATCGTATACATGTTTCAGACACACCTCACTTTTCGTTCTACTACTACGGTATATATGTATTTTGATCGAAACGCTAGGTGTATACTGATAACCTGCATATTATATATTATACTGCAGCTCCAAAGATATTTCAAGCTAACTTACTCCCTCCTGCAACGTTTTCTCTTTGACTGAAGAACAATCTAATCAATTATTTGGCGAGGACTAAGCTGAGATCTTACAAAGATTCATCACAAGAATACAAAATAGAAGCTTTTAGTTAGCTAGACAACGATCGTGTAAAACTCTAAACTAGAATGTGTTAGAATATAGCATTAGCGATAGGTAAGGGGCCGCTGATGCCATTGTTCAGGAAGAAAGACTCAGTAGGAGGTGAGCGCCTGCTGGATGATTTAATATCCGAAACTAAGAGGAAGTTAGCTAGTCTGGAAGGAGCGCATAGAGTAGTTTAACTAGAATTTGTCTCCAGTAAATAAAAATTATTACAACAACACAATGCACTGAACTACGTCGATGCGCATACTTCTACTTTATCAACTATCTTACCTTGATCACATTTAGTTCCTCAATGTTGTTATATACAGTATATTTGGGGTACGGAACACCATCTGTGATATAGTGAGTTTTAAATAAGGATGATATACAACTTATTAAGGTTGAGCAACGTAGAGTGCCATTCAAACCTACGATGTTACCTCTATTATGCTGTTAGGTAAATAGCAGATTAACGCAACACCATGTTCAATATCTTGTTCAAAGGGGCCACAAATACAACTAAATCCGTGGCTAATAAATAAACGTGAGCTACAGGATCCACCGCTCAGCAGTTCACATTTGGCCTCTGATTTGCATCTAGCGCCAGTTAGTGCCGCCTCCGTTCTTTGTGAGCTTGTTTCGCTATGGCGAACTGTTCATCGACCTGCTTGAACCCTGAACCCGGACAGACTGGGTCACTAAATCATAGCTCTGATCAGTGATAACCCAATCCCTGCGTACTATACCGCTAACTTATGTCTTTTTGAGATTACACGAGGCCATCAGTGTAACACTTATCCAATTGACACGAAACGCGTTGTCACAGTTGATATGGCATTCAAATTTAACGAAAAAAATTCTGTTCTTTCTTATGATACATTATATCTTATGTTTGATGTGGAGGATGTGCTGTTTGAATTTCGTAGATCTGTTTCCTTCCAAGCAAAAGGGTAAAGTCTCCATCTATGAAACGGCCTGCATAATTATTTAAAGGTTACAAAATGAAGCCATTTCAAGCCTTGCTAGGCTCATCTATCGTCTATACTCAACCCTTGTCATTTTCAACGTCCTTAGGCTAAACAGCAGGTTCTTTTTGTTATTACGCAGTGAGGCTTACTTATATACCATATGGTCACGATGGATATACAAGTATGACGTAGAGTTAGACTTTATTTAGTCGACGCTCAACTGGCGTTACCCAAAAACGAGATTGACGAAGTATATCTGCTTTTCCTTCATAAAGGCGTAAAGATTTAACCCAGATCTTAACCAGAATATCTCTTGAGGACATCTGCTCGCTTCATGTGATCCTAGGCCCATTGTCTTGTATTATAATAAATGTTGGACGATATGTACGTATCTTACGTAATATATACATCAAGCACACAAAAAATGCATGCGTATTTCTTATCTACCAGATACTCTTATTCTCAAGGTGTGGCCACAGAAGCAATCTAACAATTCCTATGGCCAGATGAAAAAAACAGCGACGTTGGCAGGAACTAGTGCGATAATGAGGACTCATCGAATATGCATAGTTGTTCTGACAGAGGCCAAAAGAGGCACCAATGACTTTCAACAATCTTAGGTTTGAATGTATAGCAGGAGAAGATGACCTTTAGGTCCAAGAATGCAGGGATGTGACTAGTGAAGCTGCAGCAATACCAACAACCCTAACAATGAGCGTCTAACGGCGTCCAATCAAGATTAGTTTCACTTCGATCACCCTTATACGGAGTAAGCACGTGAATAAAATGGATAGCTCAACGTATGATAATGTCGCCAACTGATTTGTAGCAGAAACTGTAAGCAGAAGCTCAGATCTCCGAGGAACAGATATATACCCATTTTGCGTTATTAAAAAATATTTTCTTCACTTTTGCACTTTTCATCACATTTTCTTTTCGTTCGTAGTCCAATATATGATGTGTATATATACGTTTACCTTTGTTTTAGTACACAAGCTAACCTCTATGGAAGATCGCGCTTTGCATCAAGAAAATAAGCTCCACGAGTTGATGTCTTTCTCGAAAATCTGTCAAAAAAGTGTTGAAGGTGTTTACGAAGCATGGCTGCTACAGCTGCTTCCACGATCAAAGTACTCAAAGATGTGCCATTAGCTTATTTACTTAGACAAATGAACTACCACAGCTTATATTAGGTGCTGCAAGATGTTCGAAGTAACTAATATATAAGAGAAACTCTCAGAGTACGCACAACATCAGCTTCCATGGGTTACCTTATTGGAATCACCAAATTAGAACATGCAAAACCTACGGCATGAAGCTCTGTTACGCTGGCACTGCACAGAACCTTCAAGCAGTCGTCTTACAACTGACAAGGGTAATTCAGTGTAAAACGTTATGTAAGTAAGGCCATACATAAGCTTATCAATCAATAGCAGCAAAGCGTTTATCGCCCTGCGAATTTGAGCCAGAATAAGATGTACCAAGCACCTTCTATCCAAAATCAGCTAAATCTATTATGCTAAATTGCACACTTTCCGTTATTCCTAATTCCGACACGCATTATCTGTAGTGGATTGTAACGGTTTCGATGTATCAGTTGAAGGATACTGTATAGTTATTCACAAGCAAATCCTTAAAGCACATTCGGAATCAGATGTCGAAACTTTGATTACTGAGTTCCAGCTTCTCGTCTTCTTTTTTTAGAAGTATATTAAGATCCTGTTTTTTTTTTAATTTTCTATTTTTAAAATATTTAACAAACATAAGGATGGATTCAGATTACTGATTTGTACAAAAGGTTATAACATTAAGTAAGAAGGGCCTTGTTTTCCGTGTCAACAAAACAATTAAATAATTTGCCGGCAAGCCACGTGAACTGAGGTAATAGGTCGAACACTACTGAAATGTATTTAACAGTAAAGTACGACTGCGATCAGCTGCATTTGGTTGACAGATGTGTCCGTATGTTTATGCTGCTGCAAATTTTTGCCATAAAAATCGGCCGATGCATAATTTTCGTTAACCTATAGTAGCACTGTCACATCGGCTGCTGTTTACTACATATGGCATATAATGGGGCACCTAGCACACTTGAACCGATTAGCAACTGCCTCTGCATAATACAGTCAGTCAACTAACTCTGTAAGAAAGTAGGAGGCGATCGCAGATCGAGTTCTTGCGTGATAGCTTTACAAGCTACGCTGTTAAGCAAACGCAGACATGCACACTCGTAGGCAGGCATGCAGATAGACATGAACATAGTCACCTCGTGCATGCATCACTTGGTCGCTCGCCTGTTCATCCAATCGTCCACTCACCCTGATGTTAAGACCATTATTCGCGGGCCAAACAATTGACGCTATGTCTACCGCTTGTCCATCTATCTATCATTTGTCGTTTTCGCTCCTTTCTCTCCATCGTTCTTGCTTTGTTTGACAGTGCGGTATGCCATTTACTTCACTTTAGCAGTGTTTCACTTTAACGGAGTATTTATCGCACACGCTGCTACTGTCTGGCTACGACTCGGACTAGGGCAAAGGGCCAGAGGATCATATTGGCTAACCAAAAAACTTTACCGGTCGAAGATAATCTAACAGAGACCATAAGGGGGAATATAATTTTTTCTTTCTTTATTTTTGGACAGGTTGCATGACATAAGGCTGGTATGGTAGAGCAAAAGCTAGCCAACGAGGTTCCCTGTATCGCACTCTACTGCAAAACTCAATCGTTCAGATTTACTCATTGTTTTGGAAATGACATGTTATCTACTCTAATAGCTCACATAATTGTGAAGCTTTATTGAATTTAATACAGGGTGCGTCACATAGCATACATGTTCCAGTGCTGTTTTGAAAATAAGAAACAAGTTAATCATATTTAGGAAGGATAGTGTCCGCCGTAATGCATGAAGTATCTAGGCAGTCAGTGTATCGAGAAACCGAAGCGCAGAAATTTAGGAAAGATCTGGGGCCACTGCAGACAGAACAAACCAGTCATATCGTGGCAGCAGCAAAAGCAACTTTCCTAGAGTTCCTCGCTTAAAGCGGCATGTCACAAAGCTCCACCCTATCGAAAGAGGCGGAGCATGCTGCCGAACAGCTATTATACTACCCGATTGGAAAAATGCGGTCTGCAAGCACAGACGGCGTTGTGACAGCATGGGATATGCAATACACTATCGTGCTATACATGCAGTAGTAAGCTGAAGACAAACACAAATTATGAGTGTGTTGCATGCTCTAAAACAATAGACAAGAATCGCAATGAAGCGAGAATGGCTTTGACAAACCTGAAAACTTTCAGACAGGTGATGATCCTTAAACGTACTTGCACCAGCGGCTAAGTACGGAGTAGGACCACCGGCAAAACGAGAGCTTTCCAAAGCTGCCGCGGAGTAGCCACGTTTCGCTACACGGAGAGAACGACGAGCCTCGGCTGTTGCTTTCGGCTCAGGCTGTGGATGGTCGTGCAGTCCTTTTGCCTGTGAGAGTAAAGAGAAATGCAAACAATTATATTATGGAGAACTTGACATTTGTAGACCCGATAGATTTCTCAATTATGTTTATTAAACTCTCCAACCCAAAACGTTTTGAGTTGAGAGGAGGTAACCTAATGGCTCTAGGTCTAAAAGGTCGCTGACCGTGCAAAGTTTTGAGTTTTGAAAATTTATGAAACATTTTTACTCTGTGAATACCTTATGAGTTAGGAAGAAACCACCGTATGGCAAAAGCAGTCCTCAAACCAATTAAGCCTAAGTTATAATATCTTTGCCACAAGTTACAGTAAGCAGTAAACAGGAGCTAGGTGATCCCTCGGCATTGTTTTTAGTCACTAAGGCAATAAAGGCTAGAAGCTCATACCTGGAAAAAGATTGCATGCTCTGTATGACGCCAGAAATGGGTCACAGGATAACCACAATGGCCACGACATGGAAGCACTTCCAGACGTCCTGCGCAGCGGCGATTCGGGCACGGTTTTCCTAAAAGCCGATATGTGCGACGGTATAGTTGAAAGACCATATACGCATACGTAGACATCGTCTTTAAATTAATGATAGTTTTGCGAATATGCTTATTGAATTTTACAGACAGCCATTTCCAAGTAAAAATTGCTTCTTTAAAAACGAAATTAAGGCATTACCTATCCTTTCGCCTTATACATATATGGGCTATTTTACATTTAAAATTTAAGAAATTATTAATAACAAGTAAACTGCTCTACAGCCCGTACCCGTCCTTTACGCGCATTCTTCTCTTGTTAGAGCAGACATTTCTGGTCTGCTAAACTACCTTTTTGAAACACTATCCCATTAATTCAAAGTTATTTTAACGGTTCTATCTTTTTGGCTGTTGCGACTTTACATTAAATCTTATGCCAGCTAACAGTTAATGCGCATGTTACGGAGTATTCAATTCTCTGCCGCTTTGGTAGAGTGGTATATAACGACCATGTAGAAAATGCACATTAATAAGCAAACAAACATTCCTTTAATTTGCTATATGCACTTGCGAAGCTCGGAAGGATAATGGAGTCTGTTAGATCTATGTTATAAATACTAAAAATATTTTCGAATATTGTGATCGTTAGGAGCTCGTCAGCTTCTTTACTTTTAATCGATCTTTGTCCGCTAGACATCTGCCAGACAGCTTTACAACGGACACAGGCTTTGTTCTAATAAGTACCCAATCGATTTTGAATAAATTTACTATTTGGTGCACACCTCAAAAACATATTATCGAGTGCGCGCAAAATCAGTTTGTAATTAACTTTCCCAAAGGTTACAATTTTCAGACTGAAACATTATGCAAAAATACGATTTAGGGGGGTAACTACTAATCGGAAACAAAGGCGATATGGAAATCTGAACTTCAAGAGCAGAAAGAGGCGTAGGTATTTTCAAACCCTGTGTATTTCGTACGGAAACTAAGATCTTTAGTATTTTATTATAATTACTACTACTTGTTATAATAACTTTATTATTACTCAAAACATACAATACAAATACAATCGGTTTAGACACCCAGTACCTAAGAAAATTTGAAAGGAAAATGTTTTATAAGATTTGTGTCATCGCGATTGCAACTCACTGATTAAAATGCTGTATAACATCAGCTTGTTTAATACATTTACACAATTCCTAGCGTCGGAAGATTCTGTCTAAACTAAATCCTAATATTCACATGGAGTCACTGCGGTGCGTGTTAACGACGTAACTCGCATTTGACGTTAATTCTATGTTAAATTCTAAACAATCCAACATTGGAATATTGGCCTTTGCTACTACTGTCACCTATCTTTATATATATATAAGCGTTTTCCTAGATACCATGTCTTTTGTTAATCCTACGTGTCTTTAGTTATAGAAGAAGAAGAAGTCTATTTGCGCGTCGCTGGCTTCAGCATGAAGTGTAAATAGGGCTTAAATTTTTACGTGATCTGTACCCTTTGTCCGTACGAATGTATTTTAAACGTATACAGAAACAACGACTAGGGATTTTCTTCTTGCAGTGATGTCCTTATTCGTTAAAGAACGTTCAACCACTGTGAGCTGCGAATATTTATTTTATTGTCTATCAAGGTAATAGGGATTTATGATCACTCTGTTTTGCTATTGTTTAACTGATTGGATCGAGATGAGACCAGGGTAGCACAAGAATACTGCCACGATTTGATAAACGCATTAAATAAATTCTTGTTCTTTTTATGTAGATACGTATAGGTATCTTTGTATTATGAATATACACGAGATATTAAGAGGTCCGGCTTTCAGCATTACTCTAGGTACAGAGTGTTGATACAACTGAGCGATAAACCTTAAAATCGACGAAGACCGCAATTAAAATAGTATTCATTTTCATGTTTTTCTTGATAAAGCTTTTATTATTCCGTATCGCATGGATTGCACAAGATATTGTAGCCTCCATGATTATCGTATATTACAGGTTCAAAACGATGTCGTAATTCTCAGCTGTCTGCAGGCAGCGAATGTCCGGCAGGAGGCATAAAAAATGTTTGATCATGATTACAAGTAGAAGTTGATTTTCGTGCATCAACTTCAACAATATGTTGTACAATGTATCCGGCACATCATTTAGCTAATTCTGATACGTTTCGCTTTATATATGAAATGTTTTCAAAACTCATCCAGTATGGCAAAATGTCCCACAGTTATGATTAGATTAAGGGCTGGTATTTATTTACATTTTGAAAATTTTTGCGTATCTATGAGACATCACTAGAAGCTAAGAATAACTAACGTAGCTGAAGAGATCTTTCGTCTTTAGTCTCCAAAAAAACATGTGGTGTAAAGCACGCTTTAGCGGTAGGGCATCTTGGAAATATCCATAAATGGTTTGGCTCGCTCAAATATCATACTGTTCAGGTCAGCATGATTCCTCTGCAGCTATCATAAGTTCTGAAGTACCCATTTTGCAACGAACTCAGAAAGTTCGCTTACAAGGTCGCAGTGTCGTAGAGTGGATCTGAAACGTACAGCCTACGTATCTTCGAAGACTTAGCGTACCAGTGTCACGTGATTGAAATTCGGCAGGGTTCTATCCCTAATTACGTAATGATATATTGTTCTACAGTATATCATTTCGTTCTAGTCATCTTGTTCTAATCTTGCTGGCACAGCTAATCGTTAATAAATTGAACCCATGTTATTTTTTGCGCCTATAAAACAACAGACACTTAGAAACTACCTTATCTTTACAAGTTTATGAAAATTCGCTAGTTTGAGAATCATTATGAAATTTTGCCGCGTATCAGGAAAAGTAATCACGTCTAATAATTGACATTTTAGTCGCATATACGATTATAATTCTGTTATCTAATTAGATGTATATCAACAAAGAAGAAGTGTCCGGAATAACCTCGAACATTGAATTGACACATATTTCCTTTAAATGTTTAAATACAACAACAATCACCTTATGAACGAAATCGAAATCACGATGTGTCATTGGTAAAGAAGAGAAAACTACTAGTTAGATGCAATTTATAGTATAAGAACAAAAACAAATGCTGTACATAAGTTATACTCTTGGTAACGAAGCGTTTCGATCGGACATTCCATACATACCATACCCGTCGATAAATCAATTTCAAAGACATCTTGCGAAAAAATGTAAAAACAAATATCAATATATATGTAGATAGCTAGGCGCCGGTTAAATTTCGACCCACCTGGTTACTAAAAAAGGATACATTCTTTTAGCATGAAAAAAAACAAGGATGAAACAAGCGATGGCACATAAAAAACATTACAGCAACTCAGTTACACATTGTAAATCGCTACCATGAATCGCTATCTGTCTGGACATGTAATACATGTACAACGTCGGCCTGTTGTGGATTACCTGCCCGCTATGACTGCAGTATGTTCGTATCTTCGTGTTGCGACGACGGTCATTCATCGGATAGGTGAAAAACGCTCTAAGTGGCGGGAGCATAACTGAACTGGCCTTCTCTTTGTGCGAATGTAGTCATACAGTTAGTGCATAATATTTTACTTCGGTAACGCCGCAGACAAGTCTACGGTGTATGAACAAGCACCGTACCTGTTGAACTCTAACCGTAATGACAACAGAAAGTCCTTGTTCTCCCTTTGATCAATCCTACAAAAAGCGAATAAACGATAAGTATAAAGTGGTAGCTTTGTGATCCACAAGGGCCGCTTTTGCTTTTGCCTTTATCAAACATTGATGTTCAAAGATTCGTTACGGCTCAGCGGTACCATACATTGAGTGGTAAAAACGTATAGCTTACATTTCCTGCTAATTGCGTCGCGCGAATACTTTTTCTAAGTACAGACATGTTTCCTTTAACTGTCTAATCTTCTAAGCAGCGCTCAAAATGACAAGTGGAAGGCTTCTTCTCTTTATTGTATTCGAAAGCTCACATTTGATTTGGCGCTTTTCAAAGATTCTTTGAATAACTACGCTTTGCTCTCAGCCATTCCCCTTTTTATCATTCGTAAACGTAGGGTAATAAACGTATGTAATTATTAAACTATAATGGATCTCTGGTTATTCCGCATTAAATAGTAAATTATCTTCCTATTTGGAATCCAAGTGGAAAATCTAAACTCAATTTGGATGGTCCGGATTGCGGAGAATCACACTGAAGCTCCTCCTACAAAGATCCCTGGATGTTCTCAGAATTACTGATAAACACCAAGGTTTTACCAAGGTTTTCGGCGTGAGGTTTCCTTAAAAAAAAAAAGCTAAGCTTTATTGTATCTAGATGAACTACAAGTTTTACTAGTGAGTGACTACTATGCGGCTACTGTTTTCGAATGTTATCGGCTTTCATCGTCTACCCAGTTAGTCTGTAGAGGCGATAATTGACTCAGGTCTTAAAGCTGCTTTACGAGGGCTACAGGGTCTAATGGTGAAAGTATAATGCGAGTTTTATGTAAATGTTTCTAGGCTGTTCTGCCGTGAGATAAATAAAAGCAGAGATACCACCTTCGTGGTACGGACAACTTTAACAACAATGACTACAACAGAATTTGCATCCTTTTTGTAGGCAACACCGGTGCGCAGCCAACCGCAAAGGTGCTTCGGTTGTCACTGCCGCTATGACCTACCATTCAGAGAGCAGGCGACGGACGTACCGAGGTGACCGCAACATCAACATCAAGATCTCTGTAGATCATATCAGATGTGTAATATAAGATTTTCATTTAACAGAAAACGGAAAATGTCTCTGAAAATGCTATCTTTATTTAAATGGTACTAGGCATATCACACGTCATGGTGATTTCTTTTTGCATACACAATTAGCATGGTATTCATAAATGTGTATCTCTAAGTTATGTTAACTTTTTCGGCATAAGCTTGCCGAAGCCCGTAATGTCCATAATCGGTGCTTCTAAAACTGATTTCGGGACTAAAGTTGCTCGCTTAAATTATTTTGTCGAATATTTGTAAGTGGTTATAGATCTCTCTTCTGAAGTCCTACATTTCTATTTCTGAAACTAGATTGAACAGACTGTAACGCTAAATTACATTACAATTACTGCTACAGAAATAATTACTGCTTTTCCTTATATAACGTTGAACGTATCGTAGTGTTTTTAACGATTATCTCGACAACCACTGAACAGTCTAAAACATTTCATTATGAGGCTTGTTAAATATTTCAAGTTCATACAACCAGTAAAATTTTTTGATTATGAGAACGTTTTGGCGTTAATTTTTGAAAAAAACATTTTCAAAAGATCGAAACATATAACGGACTATTTTGGCACAGAACTAAAATTTTCAAATTCATTGAAGAGCTGGTAAAAATAGTTGCGAAATATTTCTTGGCTCACGCACTCAAAAGATGCAAGCCTCCATCCACTGAACAAAACAGAGATAGCTTTTTGAAAAAAAGGCTAGTCGCGTAAATGAAAACATGTTTAGATTCCGAGGAATGAGTGAAATTCAAATAATGACATGGAATATAAAGGAACGAAGTTGAGTGTAATAAATTAAAAAGCAAATTAAATATTATCGAATGTACAAACAAGGATTTTCAGGTAAAATAAAATATAGATAGATTGGCAAAAGTAAGAAAAGCATTATTTTATATATTAAATGAGTCAATATAATACAATACAGTGAAGGATAAAACAAGATTGAAGGAGCTAATGAGTATCGCATTGTGCTTACATAAACTCTTACTGACTACATATTTCGATGAGAATTTAGTTCATTAAATCATTCTCGTGTTATAGTTTTGTCCTCATGATAGTGTTGTAGTAGCGTATTTAGGTACTTTTTTTTTACTCAGGAACACCAGATGAGGCGATCGAGGTTCGAAACCGGGTGTAGACACACGTCGTATCGTGCTGGGGGCTACTCGTCTGAAGCAATGCTCAAGGGCCGTACCGGATGTTAAATATGAAATTTTAACTTGCTATTATAATCTGAACTACATTTATAAGGGTTTCTTCATATTCTGTTAACAGTTTAAAAGAATATTACATAGTTTATTATATGCGTTCAGTCGGAGGCATATACTTCAAAAATTATAATTAGTTTACTATAATCATGAACACATTGTCTATCTTATATAGGTTACCAATCTGATAGTTAAAATTAGATAACATTTTTGAAATCATTTGTGAACCTGTCAAAACTATGCTGAGTTTTCGATTGATCTATTAGCTCATTCTATATATTTATGGTGTCTACTCGTAGCGCGTTATAGCAATAAGTGGAATAATGTTTATGAAAAGTAAAAACTCTTTGAGACGAATTTCTCATTTTTTCTTCACCGAATGCTTCGAAACTAAGAATACAAAAACTAATCTTTTTCATATTTGTAAACATAATATTCTTGTAAAATACAAATCAGATATTGAATAACACCTAGGCATATATATATCGTTACAGTCGTGATGCTAACCCAATGCACCAATCGAAATAAAACTGACTTGAAAGGAACGATGCTTTATTGAATTACAACCTCAATACGAATAGAATAGAGTGACAATAAGCATAATGCTGAATTGATTACTTATGTAATCAAATTTCAGGTAAGAATTTCGTTGTTGGAAGAAAACTGAACAGTAATATTTCGTTGGCTGCTGTATGTTAAGTTGTAGTACAAGCATGGACGGCTCTTGGCGGTTTCGAAAGACGTAAAATTTCTACTAGTTAGAAGTCTACTAATAATTTACTATGCATTCGCCATCATTTTTCACGACCTTCTCCAGTATTTCATTCAATTTATCTACTCCCTTTTGCTATTTCCTTTCTCCATCCTGAAGTTGAACTCGTTCTAACCAGCTTTGAGACTCTTCACTGCTAAATATACCGTTACGAATTTGATCCACGCTAGTAATTGGGAAATGTGATAACCCATCAAAATGAGGCCTTGATAATATGATTAGAATAAAATAACCTCCTACGTAAGCTCTTGCAAGGCAGCTCTAACGATATTTGCCATATGCGGCCTAGAACTGCCATAGGTTAAGACCACCTTCTCTTGTTTACTGCCGCTACAATCCTATCCTTTCCTGCGTTTTCCATTGCATGAACTCCCTCCAGTCTTACCAGAAAATCCAGAAATCTTGCTGAAATTTAGGTTTAGGCGCATCTCCTAGAGCTGCCCGGTCCTTTTGCTACCTTGTAACAACGTAAAACACCACTTCTTGACATCAAGAGCAAATCTGCGTAGAAATCTATCATTAAGGTTAGCTGTCATTACGTATCAGCTAGGCTGTTAAAGAACAAGAAGCCGCACTTTCTCTTGTGTTTTGCTCAGTTTTTGATAATCTTTTCTAGATTCAAGATCACAGACAGTAGAGGTGTTTGTTGCGTATTTCTCGGCCAGTTAATAGAAACGCTCAATAGACCTCGGATGACCGGCCTGAGTAGGGTACATACATCAAGTCCCATTTTGATTTTCGCAAATGCCTCTTAGCTATCCTGTCGGTTGCGGCGATTTTGTTGTACACGGCGAAAATATGTCGGGCTGTTCCCATAGCTATAAGATTTTCGCAAAATGCAAAAAGATATCAAAAATACACTTTTTTTCTCCAAGAACATCCATCTTTGGGGCTCGAGCTCGATGCAAAATTTCGTTCGATGCGCAATGAATGTAAAATGGGTTTATGGAATAACGAGTACGCACTTTCAAATGGTGCATAGAAGTAAATAAACAGTAGAGAGGAAAAAGACGCATTACAAAAACTGCCCTTACGTATGCTACAACACAATCGATCTGGCAAAATACACGCATCTTTGCTTGGTATTATTCAGTAATCCTTATTGGGTACGCTTTACACCTAAAAAGAACTCTGTTGTCACGAACACGTAGGGCCGATATTATTAAGCGCCAAATTATCTTAATGTGTTCCTATAGATGATCGTTAAAAATACAGTTGAGCAACTTAATTGAAACAATAAGTATGACAAACAGCGACGCTTACTTCCAAGATGTCGATCAAGATCTGAATCTGATGCAGTTGGCTGCATGTAGATATGCTAATACTCTGAACATCCTCTCGGAAACATGCAGCTAAAGTGCCTCTATATATTAACTTTTGATAATTATCATATGAGGATACGTTATTTTCCACAAGCACAAAATAATCCCAATCAAGACTTTTTGAAGTCAAAAGTTTATCCAATTTTAACTTTGAAATAGACTTGATGCATTGGGGGGTGCTTGATATCTATGTCCACTTATCTATCATGTATTCCTCTGCTGCTTTAAACAATACTGTGAGTAAAATGGTTTTTTACCTTGTTGCTTCTTACGGGCTTTGTCACAGATAGCTGGTCTAAGGTGAACACTGTCCCCAGCATCGGACACACAACGTTGAGTGCACACGAGTACTCCAAGACAGCTCTTTTTTAAAATGTGCACATTGTGATTGTTTGTGTTGCGCATAGCCCATCCTGATGAATGCCGCTTTGCTTCCTCACAATCCGGGCGATATACAAAGCGACAGTGCCCATCAGCCCACTCGTTGTACGGATCAAATGAGGTTACCTGTATTTCAAAATGTAAATGCTTATTATTATTTACAGCATGACACAATAGCGGGACAATGGAATAATTCAGTTAATTACGGTAATTGTAAATGCCTTTCACCACATGAGCAGCAGCTGTACAGTTACCGTTAAAATTAATGTTATCATTCAAAACGCGCATTCTTTTAACATGCAATAACCTACGAACTGATCCACGTACAAGATATTACCTATCGAGAGTCCTTACAGGTTTGCCTCTTGCGACGAATAACTTAGAAATCTTAATCAAAAACAGAGGAATTCAAAAAGAATTAGCTATGCTTGCTTTGATCAGAATAGACAAATTTGAACTGGAGGAGTTCTCTGCTGAGGCACTTCCAGATGCTGTTTCGGTAGATGAAATTAACGATAGCGTTGTTTTTCGAGCTATAAATCAATTGATATTTGAGATAAACAACTTTTTTTTACTGTGATTATTCCTCGTTATGACTCGTAATGGCTGTTATAATTAGGCTGATTATTCAGCCTGGCAATTTTACCGTTTTGGTTCTTGTTGCCGTATGATTTTCTGTCTCTATTATGTGAAAAGCTCTAGTTGCTGTGCGGCGCACTGTCCCTAAGAATAGCACCGGGCGCCCCTCGGGTGCAAAAAAAGTCATGAACAGCAGCCACAGTAACAGCCACGACAGCATCTGCTTTAGCAGAGACAACATCGGTTACTGAACGGCCGAGTAGCCATTATTATTATGTTGTTGGATGCTTCGAGCTGCTGCTGGGGATGCCTGTGGCTTCGAGCCTCGTTGCTGTCCTATTGGAGACGGACTACTCTTGTTCTGTCACTCTCTGTACTTCGTCTCATCATTTTGCTCTTTTCCTTGTTTTCCGTAGAAGGCGAACAACAGCAGCGACTGCCAGCCTCCGTTTTGGTTGTTATTGTTTTCCCTTTGCTACTGCTGCTGCCGTATGCTATGTGACAGCCGGCACTAAACAGAGTGGAAAAGAGCGCTGCTTGATAGTGTGTAACACTTTGCCTACTTCACAATGCTGTCATTGCTCGAGGCGCGAAGACTCCGTGAGGGAGGTAGAGTCTAACAACGGAGCAAGCGACGGAGCGCGACCCGGTAGGGAAAACGTTAAAGGTAGTTGCCCGTTTGACGGTCTAACCAACATTTCAACCTTCGCCTGGTCACTAAAGGATAGCGAGGACGAAAGAAAGGAAGACCCTAATGTACGCGCTACCAATGACTTGACGCCGCGCCTTCATTACCTATTACTCCACTACCTCTACCAGTGTCGGTGGGTTAGAAGCGATCGCTTTTTGATTCCTGGGGCCACAGGTCCACACCGCTATCGTCCCATGGTCGCCGTCGCTTCGGCATTGCGTGACTCGACAAGATTATACCAAGAAACGAACGTCTATTGGAGCAACAGCAATATAGAAGGTAGACTGATTCTTGAGCTGTTGAGCTGCCGAAGAGACACTTCAACATCAACAGCAACATGAGTCGTTATAGAGGAAGCAGTAACGAGATTCAACCATTCGAAACAGCAACAGTAAACGCTGAATAATAATGATAATCAGCATTGAGCATCGTGTCTGTGTTCGCAATGCGTCCACTTGCATGGTCACTTGAAGAGGACAGTATACTTCATTGGCTGCAGCTGCAGCGCACGAAAAGTTGGAACTTTTGGAAGAGGAACTATATATTGCAATAATAACATTACTGCATGGAAAGTCCCTTTTCAAATAAAGGCAACTTAAATGGCAATGTATAAATAAAGCGCATGCCTTTATGTAGAATATACTATTGAACAGTTTTTTCGTTGAGCCAAAAAGTCACCAATAAAAAGAATTTCGAACAACTAAATAACATTGAATAAATTCTCAAAATTCTATATTTCGATTTCGCGGGAACGATATCGAAACTGTTTTGAAATAGGACAAATTAAGCAGAGGTGTATACGCTTGGTGCATGATCTTTCCTTCGACTTGTGAGTCGTCGTGGAAGCAAATAAGCCTCATTAGACATACACGTTTTACACAAGAATAAGATAAAGCCTTCGAAATACAGACTGGCTTTGAGATGGCTGAAGATTTGAAACTATTGTTTAAAATTGATTTTGCCAATTAGAGTGATATTAATAGAAACAACAATCAGATCCACGAAATTTTTAATTAGCTTATTTGAGTACCTCCTTCGCTTGCTTTGAGAACCCACTGTTTCCTAATAGCTCTTATATCACTCAACATTAACTTAGTATATGCTTTTTCCGCCTGCCCGATTTGGTGTAGTCAATTGTTCTAGGCTTCAATTCATAATTCAACAAATACGTTATATCAAAATGAGCAAACATACACAAAAGCTATGGATATGAGTAGCACCTGTCGTACTAAGTTGTTTTGAGGAAGAAAGAAGTGTTTAGTAATACAGCCACAAACGAGGTTAAGGCTCAGGTATACAACTTCCTTTTACACCCTTGATTATATCGACCTCTATATCGATTAACAGTAGACATCTGTTACGATTCGAAACTATCCATCAAGACAGTTTAGATTACGTAAAAATCGTTAGTCGGAGCTTGTGTCACCTTGAAATGTCACCTACATATAAACGAATTAGTATGTGCTGCTAATCCAAGAAAGGTTTAACTGAACTGCAGGCCTCAAACTCTGCAGTAGTCGAAAACTCAATATTGGAATGTATCATATTATTATAGAGGAAAAACATGTCTTTACATACAATACAATCTGTATTCTTTAAGCAGAATTAAGGCTGGCTCATACTGATCAAACATTCATGAAAATGTTAAATTAACGAGTCCCACGAAAGCACCACATTTTCACAGTGGAGTCAAATGCTTGGAATGCAAACAGCTGATGCAAAGAATTTAATGTGACACAATACGGGCTTATAAGCAAAAGGGCGCATATAAAGAAAAATAGAGAATATGTAAATTACTGAGAATACGTATTACCACAGTATTACATGTGGAACTGCCACTCAGTCAGGCACAGCCAAACCGTGTACGCATTCAATATGGAATATCTCGCTTTTTCTCTTCAAAACCTGTTTGCCATTTTACGGGATCTACAAGCTGCTATATATATATATATATATATATATATATATATATATATATATATATATAAGCTGCTGTATAATGCGTTATTACCCGACTATATTTTCTGTTCCGGAAAAAGATCCGAATTTTTTTGTGCTACGCCGTGCCCGTGATGGTGCATTAGTGAAGTTTTGCCCACGAAACCTAGATACATGCGAGGTAGTTTAGATTTGGAAACGGACGCATTCCAGTTCCACGAATCATGCCTCGTACTGAAAGTCAGCCATTTTAAGTCTTAACGATAGTACCGAAAATAGAATTCAAAACATTTATTTTAGGCCCTTTTCAATATGTTACAATATCTATTCGTAACCTTACATTATTCGGTTGTAGAAGTGCCCCCTTTGGCCCCTTACGTTCATAAGATACTAATCAGTCACATGAACACAAAATCAATGGCAGTTTGGACTATGTTTGAAACTGAAATCGGACATGCTGTCAAGAACCTCTATGATAAAGTAAGCATACAAAACTCCTCAACGACTATAAGCGATTTCAAATTAACATACTGAACTTGCATTTATTAATAGCATTTCGATCCTAATTTGAGGCATATTTAGTCTAACAACATTCACTGAGAAAATCAAATTATGACCTCATCAGAGAAACCCTAAATATTGTAACCTCGAATTGGAGCAAAAGTTAACTTTTGACTGAGGAGTTTCAGACCGCGTAAACACCGCACAATGAATGTACGTAACTAAAACAAAATGTGCATGAAGTATTGCTTCATTTAATACCCTTAAATCTTAATGCCGCCAGTCAGAATTCGAAAATCGTGAGCTCACCTGCTCATCCGGTATGTCCTTGCCTGAATAAAAAAGATGTGCTGTGTAACCTGTTTCGACCTTCCTTCATAGCTCACTGGTCTTAGTGTTTCATCAAAGAGCCACACCCAATGCTGTTTACTGTTCGACTTAAATACGTCTTCCTTACGGTGGGCTGTTCAGCGCTATTGGGGTAAATTGTTACAAATTGGGCGAAAGCTATAGGCAGACTACATGAGAAGTGATATACGAGACGTGAATAGAAAGACATTACTGATAGCAGCTGATGTTGGCTGTTGCGATAACAGCAGTCTGTTTATGAGAAAGATATGAAACTAGCAGGTTACACGCGGCCGCAAGAAACAACAATTTCGACTACAGATGATGATCCACCCGCAAACACGACTGCCACCACCCCCTCCACCAAAGCGAACGTCGCTTCAAACTTGGAATAGCTGTAATAACTATAAGCGGAGCGATCCAGCGGGAGGGCGAAAATAGTCGGCCATTCAGGTACGATCTAAAGTGCTCGAGGTAAATGATATGCACTGGCCATCGGTGTGCACTTGTTGCTTCATGCTGCTTCATCGAACAGACAAGACAATTGTAACAGATCACTCCGAAGTAGATGCCCATTCGCAATCGAAACGGAATGGCAAAATAAATGGTCATATAATAGCCTGCCATTGAAGTCCATGACGCCGACCAGCAGCACGCTTCAAGAACCAAAATAGGACTGCCAGGACCGTACTGACGCTGCTGCTGTTGCTGCCACTAAAGCGACGAGTGCGGCTGGTCATTTCTATTTCTTGTGCTCGGCCTGTCTAAGCATGTGATACCGAAAAACAACAGCATCCAACGCACTGACGCTCAAAACTCGAAGGAAAGGTTAAAAGGATCACGATGTCACCAGTAAACGATGACTACTGCTTTAATAATTGGCTTTGACTCCACAGATGTATATAGGTAGCACAATAACAAAAAAATATGATGTGATGAGACAAGAACGAAAACGAGCAGCAAAAGAAAAACCAGTGAACTATTCAAGCAATTTTCTTAGTTAACTACCGGCATATATGATGGAAAGCGGCCAGCAGGGATTAACGTTAGCCCTTTGATCTTGTCAACCAGTGTCAAAATTGTCATTTTATGTAAACATAAGAATTTATACAAGTATCGCCTTAGGACATGTGTTTTTTTTGTTACTTTTGTATTTTATTTTTATGTTTTTATATTACATTTTTTCTTTTTTTATATATCTTATTGTTAAGGTTGTGAAACAATTCAGGTTTTAGGCACTAATCCGAAATATCTATTTCTTAGTCATCTCATTTGTTCGTTTATCGGACTCTTGATAAAGAAGCATAACGAGCACTGATGCTGATTTCGTTTAATATTCCCTCGAGACATGCGCAAACCGACACTATAACCATTGTTTAAAAATGGACGCTCTTCGTAATTGCAAAATGCAACCGAATTAACTGCAATGGAGCGCTATGCGTGCATATCTGCTGTCGGCTTACAGCCATTTTTGACACTATAATACAGATCAATACAATATCGTCTGAGATGATCCAAGCAAAAAAACGAAGCTGAGATATCGCCCTACCCACATCCGTGAAAATGATCTGAAGAATTTAGTATGTCTATAAGCAGCTTGTCAGTGCTGTCGGTCAAACAGACATGAAATAATAATAGATGCCTCTGTGATCCGTGAATTAGTCTGATCAGAACTGCCCGGCTTTATTCGAACTTAAAATAGTAAAATATTATGCCAGACTTAGATTTTACTGCATTATTGGTAATTTGTGTAGCACTTAACACTTAGAATAATGAACACGTTTACCGATGTTTCAGAACGGCTTATAGTTTGCTATTTTGATGTACGTAGTTGTACTTAAACAAGCTAAAGACGTGACCTAAGTTGGACAAAATCTTTCAACCTCCCGTTTTTGTAGTAAAATCATTGTTATGCTATTTACAGTAGTACTAATACCGAAAAAGGGCACCAACCATTTATCCTTATCTTACTTTAGTGCTCGCTGGTAAATACTTTTCAGATTCATATTTTACTATTTTTGTTATTATGCAAAGAGCAAGGGGAAGAGGAAAGCCAGACAAACTGATTTTGCTATACTATATTTTCACCCACTAAATCCGCAATGCTTAATTTTTTAAAATTACTCGTGCACTAGCCTCCTTCAACACTACGTAAAATTTTGCAACTTAAATCACAGACATACGTCGATTTACAGATAAAATCTTGCTTTATGTGAACACTGGACAAAAGATTTGAGTCATATGAGTTTACGCGCAGCAAAAGAGGAAGTGCCAGTTAACTCCAATGACTGTCATTGGAGTTAACTGGCATAGCAAATGCCTTGACTTACCAATCGATTATTCAAGTAGAACGTGAATTGGCACATGCTTAAAACTGGGTTATACCACCCATTAAAAAATTAATAATGTTAAAGAGATAAATATGCATCGCTTTATCAGTTGTTCAATTGTAGAGGTATTGAACAGTTAACCTTAGACGACGAATCGATTAATGGAGACTCTCTCATTTGGGACATAATATTTCCTACGTTTCTGATATGTGGGGTTTTCATATTTGTGTTGTGCGTATACGGACATGTGTATTAAACTGGTTCCTGACTTTGGGTTCGAGTAGAAGCCGGTCGTCAGCTGATTTGAAATCAGCCTGCGTGTATTGAAAACGGCCTCAGTTGTTAGGCGGATATAGCGACTAAGCGATACCACCAGCGAAAACACACCAATATTAGGGTGAAGGGATCAAAGAAGGAAAAAGCTAGCTCTACTGAAGTAGGATTTACGATTATGCAACATACAACAGTGCTCTTGATACTTGTATAGGTTTTCAAATAAATAGGTGTCACTCTAACTTAAATACAACTCCTTTTTCAAAATTTGTGCCTACGTCATTTCAAATTATTCTAGTTGTTCTAAATGGTTTCTGTCAGTGCGTCTGTTTATACCTATATGCGCCGTTGTTGGTTAGTAAACGTCATCTCATTAACGTTGCTGCCACTGTTAGAACGTTTATTGAAGCCTCTTTAACCGCAAACCGCCGACACAACCAAGAAGGACTACTGGCTCTTGATGTATTCTATTCAGTCGTAGTCAGTATTAAACGAAGTTAAATGAGTCGCGCTGGTAGTATTCGTAGTAGAAGTAAAGGTAACATTATCATGCACCAAGCAGAACTTTTACTAGCGTCCCACTTTAACCCAATGCTCGTTGTTGAGTTTCCGACAACAGCAGCAGCCAAATTCATTCATTTTTCATCGCTCATACAAATGTGACAGTAGTAATGTCATCGTTTGCGTCCATTAGGAGAGTTGTTGGTGTCGCGCATGTGATTGTTACTAGTAAGTTACCATGTACCTTCCCACTTAGTCTGTTTCAGCTGCGCGCTACCAACACAGCAGTTCATCGCTAGAATCCTTCAGCGGTCGAACAAGTAAAATGGCCTAAATGGGTTCTGCTTTGTTGAGGCTTGGAACTTTACTCCCCATAGATTCCACATCCGATCTACCTATGCGTTAGGTCGCAGTCGCGCTCCCTCGACAGTCGCAAAGATATTGGACAGTTCTTACTTTTATCTTTAACCAAATAGTAGCTCTAACTGAAATAGATCTACATCGATCACGCGTAAAATTTGGAAATAAAAGTTCAATATAGTATAGGTAACGTTTATTGGTGACTAAATACGTAATAGAACAATAGAAATATGCTGTACGACATTCTCCACTAGGCGTCCACAGTCTTCAATGATTTGCCCTTCGGGCAGCACATTATGATGGATGTGCGTATGTATATATATAGGTTAAGTCGACCTCATATGTAACGATATTGTGTTAACTATTGTGGATGCAGAATTCCGAATGGAAAGTATAACTAGGTACAAGGAATTGTTGGTGTTATATTTAAAAAAAAACTGAGCGTTATTTAAAGGGGTCTCAGCGAAATGGCTATGGCCCCTAAAATGGTGAACTTCTCAACTTCTATTCCGCTCACACCTTCTCGAAATTGGTGACTACTAGTAGAGCACCTGTAATGACATTGTATGTTTTAAGGTTGCCACATTTTACTGTCCCTTGAAACGTTTAAATAACGGCACTGGATTTTAATCTGCTAACAGTGTTGTTAAAAGTATATCCTAATAATATTAATTTTACAATAGGTGACCTGTTCTATAGATTTTTTTCTTTTCATTTTGTTTTGCATTTTGCGGTAAATGACACGTAAGGAGCGAAAATAACGATTATAGGTTTTATAAATTATAAAGTGAAGAAATAAGAAGGGATATTCACCACAAAAAAACTGAATAATTTCGAACGAAATCATTCCTTAAATTTGTTTTGAGTAGCGATAGCATATCATTGTAAATAGCGACAAGTGAAGTCGCATAGTTGGTAAGTGTTCCAAGTATCGCATCGCAGCCTTCTGCGACTCGAATCTGCAAAAAGAATCTACAAAGGCACTGTTGACTTTCTGATCTTAATGGTCTCTCGAAACCACACCTTCTTCAAAATAAGTAATTCATCCACTAAGCCGCTAATTTGTACTCTTCATAACATTTCGTTATAAGGCAGTGGGTTGAAAATCTATGACGTGGCAATCCGTTGTTGATGGCTTTTCTTCGAGACAACGTGACGTACCTCGTAGATAGAAAATGTAACCTGTTCGTGCGCTGTCGGCCGTTTTCCATCTCATTCTTCTGTTTAATTCACGATTGCCACATGTAAGTGTCACAAATACCTTGTCAATCGTAACACCAAACACACCACTACGACGTGCAGACTGCGCAGGCACAGGAAAAGAAATAATTTGTTCGCTGGTGGTCTCAGTCGTATTGCACTTCGTCCGATCGGATATAATACATAAATTTGAAAAAGTACGACTTCGAATTAAAGTACTATTACATCTTGGACGTATAAGAGATAGTCGTTTTGTGACATTTGGTGAACTAAAGCACTGCACAAAAATGAAGGGTATAGACGCTTCAGGCAAGCCGACTAGCCTCGTGACTTACGCTGAAGATAATGACTGGCAACGACGGCCAGAGAGCAAAAAATGCTGTTTTATCGGAGAGATCAAACGTTAACAATAAATCCAATACAATATTATTTCAGAGCTGCACGAAAAACTTTGTTGACAAATACTGGCATCATTGTAAAGGTATAGATTAAAATAAGTTTCTCTACCAAAGTGGAATTAAGCTGAAAACAATGTTATTTTGCTCAATAGTGAAAGCGGATTTGCGCTATAAAACAGCTAATGCACCAAGGGCCATAATGGCAGCCCATAAAATCAAGCAAAGATTCAATTGCAAAAAATAATACAAGCTCAATAAACTTATTTGCTTGATCTATGTTTGGAATAATCACAATGCTTTATGTAAATTATGCATAATGTAATTTGACGGTACTATATATGCAAAAAAATGTATTTGAGCTAGACGCATTTTTGTGCACAGTGGTCGCATATTTCACCGCATTGCCACAGCTAAATGGATGTTCTCATTGCTGTGGGGACAACCACTATCGGACGCGTGTGCTTTCTCTGCTAAGGCCGGCCTCACAACTTCGAAAATGGCATCGATGATTGCTGCGATGGTAGCTATAATAGTTGAGCGCACAGAGAGCATCAGGACGCAGCCACCATCACAAGTAGTAGCCTGCAGGTAGGCCCAACTAGCAGCTACCCAATGACACAAATGCAGTACTAATGCCGTCCCATTTCGATGTCATGCGGCCGAGGCTTCAATGGTCACGATTAGTGACAACAAACCGCAAAGCATCCATTCACCCGTCTATTTTGGTATCAATCAATCAATCACCGGTGAATGATAGCACCCACTCTTAAAAGGTGTCCAGTA